>NC_060126.1:398426711-398729742 GCF_021461395.2 Schistocerca americana | reverse complement strand
CAGTATGTACTGTACTTCCTCGATTCACTGCCAGTTGGCCCAATTGAAGGAAGGTAATGTTGACTTCGGTGCTTGTGTTGACATGTGACTCATTGCTCTACAGTACTAGCATCAAGCACATCAGTATGTAGCATCAACAGGTTAGTGTTGATCACGAACGTGGTTTTGCAGTCAGTGCAATGTTTACAAATGCGGAGTTGGCAGATGCCCATTTGATGTATGGATTAGCACGGGGCAATAGCCGTGGCGCGGTACATTTGTATCGAGACAGATTTCCTGAACGTAGGTGTCCCAACAGGAAGACGTTTGAAGCAATTGATTGGCGTCTTAGGGAGCATGGAACATTCCAGCCTATGACTCGAGACTGGGGAAGACCTAGAACGACAAGGTCACCTGCAATGGACGAGGCAATTCTTCATGCAGCCGACGATAACCCTAATGTCAGCGTCAGAGAAGTTGCTGCTGTACAAGGTAACGTTGACCACATCACTGTATGGAGAGTGCTACGGGAGAACCAGTTGTTTCTGTACCATGTACAGCGTGTGCAGGCACTATCAGCAGCTGATTGGCCTCCACGGGTACACTTCTGCGAATGGTTCATCCAACAGTGTGTCAATCCTCATTTCAGTGCAAATGTTCTCTTTAAGGATGAGGCTTCATTCCAACGTGATCAAATTGTAAATTTTCACAATCAACATGTGTGGGCTGATGAGAATCTGCACGGAATTGTGCAATCACGTCATCAACACAGATTTTCTGTGAATGTTTGGGCAGGCATTGTTGGTGATGTCTTGATTGGACCCCATATTCTTCCACCTACACTCAATGGAGCATGTTATCATGATTTCATACAGGATACTCTACCTGTGCTGCTAGAAAATGTGCCTTTACAAGTACGACACAACATGTGGTTCATGCACGATGGAGCTCCTGCACATTTCAGTCGAAGTGTTCGTACACTTCTCAACAACAGATTCAGTGACCCATGGATTGGTAGAGGCGGACCAATTCCATGGCCTCCATGCTCTCCTGACCTCAACCCTCTTGACTTTCATTTATGGGGGCATTTGAAAGCTCTTGTCTACACAACCCCGGTACCAAATGTAGAGACTCTTCTTGCTCGTATTGTGGATGCCTGTGATACAATACGCCATTCTCCAGGGCTGCATCAGTGCATCAGGGATTCCATGCGATGGAGGGTGGATGCATGTGTCCTCGCTAATGGAGGACATTTTGAACATTTCCTGTAACAAAGTGTTTGAAGTCGCGCTGGTACGTTCTGTTGCAGTGTGTTTCCATTCCATGATTAATGTGATTTGAAGAGAAGTAATAAAATGAGCTCTAACATGGAAAGTAGGCATTTCCGGACACATGTCCACATAACACATTTTCTTTCTTTGTGTGTGAGGAATGTTTCCTGAAAGTTTGGCCGTACCTTTTTGTAACACCCTGTATAATCCTGCAAATTCCCCCCGGGTGTTCACACATTCAGTACAAGTGTGATGAACTTGAGACTAGTGAGCATCCTGCATTCCACAATTGTGAAACTCAACTGAACTACTCTGCCAGTACTGCACACCATAAATAGGATTGTGTTGCACAAGGCTATAAGCTGTAGAAGTGCTGGCCCCTGTGAGAAGAGGATATCATTCACACACTGTCACACCTTGAAGATGTTGTGTGTTCAACCATGATATAACGCAAAGTCGATCTGCCCTCTATTGCTATCATCCATGGACTCATTCCAGACATATTCATGGCCAAAGTGCAAGATCCTGTGGGCAACTCTTGTGACCAAACTGCAAGCTGATGCAGACACTTCCATGACCAAACCTTAAGTGCCTCTTTTATGGCACTCATTTATATTCTACTAATTTCTTTCCTTCAAACAGTACTAGCCGCCAATTGCAAAATTAAGAAGCACTGATGCCTAATCACAAGGATTCCTTCCAACTAGAGAATCTTGCCAAAATAGTGCATCTCCTTCAGATGCCAATCACAATATGAATTTCTCCCCTGCTACCAAAAACAATTACTTCAGTGCTGTGCCCTTGATATCACACAGTGTTATGCCAGTTGTGCATTCTCCCACCTATGCTGTTAGCCTCACAACTAAGGACTTGAGAAATAAAGAAAGATCGGTTATGAAGCTATACTTTGTTTCCCGTAGCCCACACTTTCTACAAGAGGTAGATGCTTATTATAGTACTTCCAGTAATTTCCTTTGTTAAGAGAAGCACCTGACTGAATAGCTCCTAGAAATGGGAGCTCTTGTTTAGCTAAATAACACAATACATCAACGAGTCTTTTCAAAATATCCCTGTTCATTTTAACTTGTTCATTGTGTTGGTTAATATTGCTTATTATGACAGTTGTGCATTCTCCCACCTATGCTATTAGCCTCACAACTGAGGACTTGAGAAATAAAGAAAGATCTGTTATGAAGCTATACTTTGTTTCCTGTAGCCCACACTTTCTACAAGAGGTAGATGCTTATTATAGTACTTCCAGTAATTTACTTTGTTAATAGAAGCACCTGACTGAATATCTCCTCGAAATGGGAGCTCTTGTTTAGCTAAATAACACAATACATCAATGAGTCTTTTCAAAATATCCCTGTTCCTTTTAACTTGTTCATTGTGTTGGTTAATATTGCTTCAGTGTTGCTTGTTTAATAAGATGTCAATTCTATGCTTCACAAACATTTTCAACTGCAAAAATGACTGAATGTGTTTCTGAATGTCTTTCTTGCCTGATTAACAAATGATTTAAACCTGAAAAACTGTGTTTGTTGTATAATAGTTTTTCTTTGGAAAACAGCAAACATGACCAACAGATAAGTTTTGTTTGAATTGGGACAACCAGTCAGCTAGTCATACCAGGAAACAGAAAGATGCCTAGTGTGGCATTCTTTTTTGTTCTTATGCTGTGATACTAGATTAGGTAAAGGTGACTTTGTCCTAACTTTTCTAACTATTTAACAGTTTTTCTTGAAGAGATCTATGGAAAACGGCTTTTCTAGCAAGTGTTTCACAGTATTTGAAAGGAAACACTACACGGCATTTTAGATGATTACAAATGTCTACAGTTAAAAGAAACATCTTAATGGATGTGTTTAGAATATGCAATACCCATGTGTGAAAGCTTTCACTACACTGGTCCAACCAAGTGGTGCAGTGCTTTCACCACATGCCATCAGTGACATCAAATTGCACCCCAATCATGAAAACTGAATGCACACACCCTTCCGTCTTCCCCCTCCCACCCACATTTTCTCATAAATGTGTGTGGCCTTGCCACAGAATGCATCCCCCTCCACTGAATGCATCCTCCTCCACAAGGCACAGCTTACATTCTGGTGGGTAGTATTTCCCCAACTCTCCTCTAACAGTGAGTCTGACAACAAGAGGGTCGATGCCCCACAGCACATAGAGTGCATGTCTGGAAAGTTCATTTTCAGTCGTAGCTTGCAGTTAGTCATACCCATGACCAAAAATGGTGCAGAAAGCACTGCTGTTCCCTGTCCATTCACTTGTTATTTTCTACAGATTTTAAAAATAGAAAAATTCGTAAAAAGGACAAAATCTAACAGGACACGCAGTATACACCTAGCGCACATTGAATATATGCTCCTTTATATTACCTAACCTCCTCTATAAAAGATATATGAAATTCGATTATTATTTGTAAGAGGAAAGGAAATCATACATACAAAACATCTTTGTCTCATTCAAATAAAACTGATAATCGTTATTAAGTATGTTCCTTATACTCAAATAACTGGCTTCCCTTGTTTTTTGCTTTAGGACATGAGAATAAGAAATGGGATGCAGATTACAGATAACAGGATAGTTGAAGAGAATTGGCTTTCAGGTCAAGCATTTCCAAAACAGCTAAGTTTGTAATCTGTTCGTATGCAGCTGTGGTTAAAGTATACTGTGCATGTAGTTAAAGTATATCGTGCATGGCAAAATGGCGCTATCCAAAATGTGCTGAGGCAACAGTGGTGTACCATGGGCCACAGATGACATATTTAAATGATGGCTGTGGAGATGTGCAAATAGACATGGAATTGTTGAGCAACTGACTGCCCAGATGGACCAAGGAGCTTTTCTGTCTCCTCAACAGCCATTCAACGAACATTGCTGCTTATAGGGCTCTGCAGGATGCATATGGTTCATGTACCCACGCTGTTCATCAGCAACAAAAGATGGCATTTGCACATTAGTGCTGAAACTGGATGTCCAGTAAGTTGTGACAGGTGACCTTTTCAGATGAACCACATTTTATGCTCCAGCAGACAGGTTTCTGGTTGCATGTTTGGTGTGAAACATCTGAAAGCAAATACCCTGCAACAACATTGGAAGGGTCCAGGCTGAAGGGCATGGATTGAAACAAGTATACATCTATCTTTGAGGACTATGTCAACATCTAAATGCAGTTTGTTTTTCCTCAACATAACGGAATCGATCAGGAGGACAGTGCAGCATGTCACACAGCTTGCAGTGTACATGGATGGTTTGAAGAGCATGAGGATGAGTTTATCATAGTCCCCAGCCCACCAATGTCCCTGGATTTAAATTCAGTTGAGAAGCTGTGGGATCACCTTGTTCAGGCTGTTCATGCCATGGATCCTCAACTGAGAAACCTAGTGCAGCAGGTCATGGCACTGGAGTTAGTATGACTCAATGTCTCTGTTGATACCTTCAGAACCTCATTGACTCTCTTCATATATGTTTCACAGTGGTCGGCGCTGTATTAGGTTGTTGTCAGGTTTTTGACAGGTGGTCACATTCATGTGACTGGACCATGTAATAGCCATTTAATGTTCAATTCTAATAAAGTGAATACTAAATGTTATGCAGCAACACTTAGCACCTGTGAAAGAATTTGTTCAGCTTTAATCTTATGCTTTGTTGCCGAACCAGTAATTGTATTAGGACTAACTTTCTGCAACAGTGATGAAAAGAAATGCACACAGAATAAAATTCCTTTATGCTTCCCTTAGATGGTCAATATCATTTTACAAATCTCACTGAAGTGCAATAACAGTGAACATTAGGTGTGGGGCTAAGAGGTTGCACAATGATATTGACAACATCAAAAATGTTTGAGAAATTATGCACCACCTGGAAATATTGTGCCATCTGTGGGCAAATGTCTTGCATGCTACAGTCTCTAGGGACATTCATAGTTGCAGTTTGGTGGTGTTTTCATAGACTTTGGGTATGGGAAATTTGAAATGACTGCAGAACAAGAAGATGGAGCATTTTTTGTTACAATGTATAGAGCTCTACAAATCAATGCCTGCAGTGTGGGGTGTAAAAGGAGGGAGCTGCAAAAACAGATATGTGAAGAATGAGTGCTATGATGTTTTGAAGTGGTGTTGGCTCAGATGAAGTATTAGAATAGGATAAAAAAACTTCAACTGTGCTAATGAATGTAAACATATAAATAAAGGTATACATAGATTTTTACATGTTGTAATGCTTCAAGAATTTCTGCAAAAATTCTGAAATCACTTGGCCTTCTACCGCCTCGAACATATGATATTTTATATATAATTGTGAGAGAGCTTATCTACTGTGAGTTGCCTGTCTGTGTGTGCAGGTCCAAAGTGTGTAATAAGAAGACCGTAGACATGGTGGTCGAACGGCACTGAAAAGTGTTAGCCGGTCGCACCATGGAAGCCGTTGTGAAAGAACAAGGAGTGTTTATTTATTCTGTGCTGTTTTATAACTTTGACTATTGTAGTGGAAAAAAGAACAGTTGAAATATTGCTAATTATTGTTGGTTTTGGACATGGAGAGGATAAGATGTGTTCAGATTCAGAATGAGAATGGACTTGGGTTTTAAGCCAACCTTTTCTAATGTGTAAATGACCTCTGTTTTTAACCTTTGGACACGTGAAGAGACTTACCTGATAGTGTTTGTTTATGCGGAGAATGAATTTTGTGGAAGTTTCATGTTCGAATATATGTTGTGAATTTAAGCAAAAGAAACTGTGTACATCTACTTGTTTTTATAAGTAGAAAGAGTCTTGATAAAGTCCTGTTCCTAGCAGATATACTTCAGAGAATAAGGGAAAAGGAGTTTGCAGGAGCAAGCTAACCAGCAAGGAAAGTCAGCTGACCATCTCAAGTACGACTCATTAAAGAAATGGGATTTTGCACACATACTTCACCGCATATCAACTTTCAGTGCACATGTGGTAGATCTCCAGTATGGATATGAACAAATGTAATAATTTGGTCAACATGTTGTGAGGTAACAATATTTTATTGTGAGAGAGAAATATACAACATGTATACTTGATACAAAGCTCTGAACCAACCTGTCTCTTACTCTCTGTCCCACAGATATCACATACTGGGGCTGCAGCTCTTCGGTCAGCTATATCAATGCCACTGTCGGCTCCATATACGTCCCCGTCCCCTGGTAGTGCAGAGCACTAAAGGAGAACCTGCATCTTCTCCAGTGTGGTGCAGGTGCAGGAGCACGTGACCGACCGTGCCGTAGTTGGCTACTGGGCAGGACATGGCTGGTCCATTTCTTGGTGTATGAGATATGGTTGGAAACATGTTTTTGATGTGGAGCCAGATGTGCTGATGGTTGTAGTGGGGACTCAAACCATGACCGAGGTTGAGCAGGTGATGTCAATGGGTGTTGCTGTACAAAACATATAAAAACAATAGCAAATGTGGCACAGAACAAAATAATACTTATTATAAAGACTACCTGAAATGTAAAATACATTACAAAGCCAACCTTAAACTTGCCAAACAAGCTGACTATGAAAATTACATAGAAGGAGCCCCAAACAAGAACATACTTCTACCCAAACACAAGATGTTCTACCTGAGTCAGAAGAGTTCAATAAATATTTTAAAACTACAATAAATGAATTAAAATCAAACATTAAACAGTCAGACACACCAGCAATTGATATACTTTCTGATCAGCTACCTAAAGAGCAAGAATTTCACTGGGATCCTGTCACACCTGCAGATATAATATATATAGTCTTAGAAAATTTTCAAACTCGAAAAGCATGGACTACTACTGGCTATCTAACTACACAATAAAAAGGACAATACAGCTTATTTGCAATCCACTTGCTTTTATTATCAAGTTATACCTATATACAAAAAGGGGGAAAACACGTCCCTGAAAACAATAGACCAGTGTCTATTGTACCAAACTTTTCCAAAATATTTGAAGCAATTTTCCGCAAACAGCTAAGCAACTGTTTTGTAAAGTATGGCCTTCTCTGTAATAGACAGCATGGTTTTCGACAAGGGAAAAATACCACCTCTGCAGTCCTTAAAATAGTTAATCAGACATTAACTGAATTTGAGAATAAACAAACAGTCTCACTTGAACTTTGTGATCTGAGTAAGGCATTTGACTGTATCCCCTTTGACATCCTATTAGCCAAACTAAAGTATTATGGTATAAATAATACAGAGTTAGAAATAATCAACTCTTGTCTAAAAAAACAGGAGACAATTTGCATCAATTCAAAATAGACACTCTTCTATGAATAACATCACATCTGGTGTACCTCAGGGCTCTGTCCTCGGTCCTTTCTTCTTCATTGTTGCAAGTAATGATTAGCCATCTTTTGTTGGGCCTGATCAATTATCTGCTATGCAGATATACAACCTTAATCAGCACAGATTGAGATTTATCAAAGCTACACCAGAAATAACAGGACACACTCACTTTAACATTAAACTGGTTCTCGGCTCACAAACTTCTATGTAACCCAGAGAAAACTCAGCATCTGCAGTTGGGACTGGCTAACAAGGTAGAACCAAAATCCGTAAAACTGCTTGGAATACACCTTGATTCCAAACTTAACTGGTAACCCCATATCAACCTGGCCTGCAAAAAGTTATCAAGGGTGTCCTGTCTCATTTAGAAACTGTCTGATCTAGTGAGTAACAAATATCTCAGAACAGCTTACTTTGAACTTTTTCAGTCTCGTATATGTTATGGGCTATTACTATGGGGCCACTCATGTTAGTGATGTACTACTGATACAGAAAAAGGTGCTACGAATAATGTGCAAGGTTGCTCCAAGGGAACATTGCCGTCCCCTATTCATCAAAATGAAAATAATGACAGTGATAAATCTTTATATTTATGCACCACTGATATATGCTAAAAAGAACAGAACAAAATTTAACACCAGAGAGAACATACACTTTCATGACACCAGAAACAAAGAGAGTATTGACATTCCTAGACATATGCTGACAAAAACAGGCATCTCTCACAAAGTGAATTGTTTGAAATTATTTAACAAATTACAACATACTGCACTCAATACACCTTTCAATAATTTTAAAAGTGAACTGCACAAATGGTTAATAGACAATCAATACTACAGACATACAGAATTCTTGGGTACTTGTAACATAGGAATTGAGTTTTAAGTCTATGATTGCAGTACTGTACAATTGATTAATGTAGCATAAATAATTTGTACTTGTAATGTAAACACTAACTGATATAGTAACTTCTTACGTATCTTGACATCATTATAAAGCCTATTTCACTGCATGTGGCCAATGGCAAATAAAGAATCTAAAGCTGTGGTGTTGATGCTGCTCCAGGTGAAGGGAGTGGGGTCAATGGCTGGCACAGAGGTCTGATTGTGAGTCGGTGCAGTCATAGTGAGGATACCATCCGAAGGCAGGTGCAATGATAGGGGCATGCAATCAACGTGATAGAGTAATCGATTGGTGAGGGTGAGTAGTTGGATTAGTTGGCTGTATGAAGAGGTATGTGTGCCTGGAAGGTCATGCTGTGTGTCAATAATGAAGTCATTGTTCACAATTTTAACACTTAAGTCCTCAGGCTGGAAGTTGTGAACGCCAATAATAATAATGACAACTGGTGTGTGAAGGGGTCTTGTAGTTGTGTTTGTGTCACTGTGATGTTGGCCATCATTGTTGAGTGAACATGCGTCTGCATTGTCCTCATCTGCATCAGCAGGATCGTGGAATATCCACATTGGCTTACATCTGTGGTGAGATACCATGAACACTTCGCCTTTGAGGATGATATCAAAAGCAGTGGTCCATGTCTCATGACCCAGAATGATTCCATATAAGGAGGCTGTAATGATTGTCAAACTGTGTCACCATGAAGCATCACATATCCACAATCCAAGAGTGATTTGTGAACTAATGTTTTCGGTGTAGTGTGTGCCATTGGAATGTAATTTGTTTTGCCATTGCATTGTTTCACTTGCTGCACTAGAGCTGGGAGTTCAGTCAGAACAGGTGCAGTTGCTAGTGGACAGTCTGCGAGAAGTAAAGGTTTCCCCATACTCTACTTCCAGTACAGAGGCCTGTAGATCTTCCTCAGAAGCTGTGCGAGAGCCATGCTGTGCCATGCAGTGTTGTGCAAGACACACGGTATTGCCTTAGTCCATCTGCTTGTGTGGCACTTGAGTGCAGTCTTAAGAGTTTAGTGCCAGCATGCCACCATAACTTTACTTTGTGGATGGTATGCCATTGTTTGATTTCATTTAATGCTGCAGAGGTGACAAAGAGTGACAAAGAAGGCCAACTCAAATTGGTGTCCTTGGTTGGTGGCGATTGTCTCAGGACAACCGAAGTGTGACACCCATGCATCGATGAAGGCCTGAGCAATAGATTCTATGATGGGTGTTGACTTGACCAAGAAAGACACAGTCAGTGATTGACAATATATATCTGAAGCCTTCTGATTCAGAAAGGGAGCTGACTAGATCCAAATGTACATGCTATAAATGTGCACATGACGTCCTGAAGCAACCAAGGGCCAGTTGTGCATGATGTACAACTTGTATTGGCACGGCAAGCAGGTATGTATCCAGGTCTGACAGCCCCATTTTATATTAGGTCATACAAATAATTCAGTCATCAATCGTGCCATTGATTGTACACCTAGGTGGGCCAGGTTGTGAATTTTCTCCAATAGCACATGGCACTTGGATGCTGGGATGAGGGGTCTCACCTTATTTTGTGACACATTGCACAGTAAGCAGAAGTCTGTGCCTGGCATGGTACATTGCTTGATGCATAAGTTTGATGTATTGTTTTTGACTTAAGTCTGTGATTGATGGGTTTAGCAATGGATGACGAGCAAGGGTGGCACAGTCAATGTGGAAGGAGATGGTGTTAATGCACAAGAGGTAATCTGCAATAATATTATTAGCTCGAATATTATCAACTCCAAATGGAGAATTCCTTGAAGTCGTCACAAATGATGATACATTTGTGTAGGTTGCAGCTGCAGATGCATTCATTGCATTTTAGTGTGGATTTAAAAGCCATTGGCGTTCAAAGCATGTCTGAGGAAGATTACTTCTGTTTTTCACGACTGAGATTTTTCTTCATTTATGACGACCTCTGTGTCTCGGACAGCAAGAACTAGTTCAAGATCATGCTCATGGTCTGGTTGTTGCGGAATAAAATCAAGATGTCATCAAGATATGCATAACAACAGTCTACTTTAAAGAGGAATCTCTGCCAAGTCTGGCAGCACTTATCAGACCATCCATGAACAGGAATTTGAACGGAGGGGGTGGGGGTAAATGATCCCTATGTTAGCAGAATCCCCTGGGAGCATCAGTATGTGCAGATATGCCATTTTGCAGTCCAACACTCTGAAGGCAACTGCACCCACAAGTGAGTGTAAAATCCTGAATGTTGAGGATGGGGTAACTATCATACGTAGTTGGAGAACTGAGCACTCTGTGGCCCCCAAAAAGTTGGGGAAAGACATCCTTTTTCAAAGCAATGCCCAGGAGCTGTTAGAGGGGTGAACTTCACTTGACTGAAGGAGGTCTTTGATCAATGTCTCAGCTGCTTGCAGCAGAACAGGAGCTAAGTGGGTGCCATGTGGTGCACTGGCAAGCCAGGCCTAGTAAGAATGCGATGTGTTGTGCTGTTGTGAATAGCACATTGTCAACATGGAGAGAGTGGAATGTGGGGTCACTGGAGTGTTATGCAAGGATGAAGGTGCCAGACTAATGTGTGTTTGCAATGTTGAGTTCACCTGCATGGGTGGCATGTCTGCCTGGCAGCAGTCCAGCAAGCTAGAGCTGTCATGTCAGTGGCCAGCTATAAGCATCTTGCATTGCTGGAGCATGTGCTCAAGTTCTTGTGAAGCATTGTGAAAATGGAGTTGTAGGTTTTCATTATCTATGCAAAGAATTTCTGCTTCTTGATGACTGTCAATGTACTTCTGACGTGTTGTTGCGACTGAATTAAAGAGAGTGCACATTCTTGAATGATAGCTATGTGTTCATCATTGACATTGTTTTAACCAGGAGACCCAAAAGAGATACGCACTAGTGGAAGTGATACCAGCTGCTTGTTCAAAACGAGGTGAGAGAAAAAAAAATCCAGAGAAAGTTCACGCCTAACACCAGTTCATTTATGTCAGTAGTGAGGAAGATCTGTGTGCAGTGGAGATTTTTGCTGAGTTGTAACACATGTACTGAGATTGCAGTGTCGGTGTCGACTTGGAATTGAATTGATGAATGTATCTCTAAACTTTGTAAACATGCCTTAGGGACTAAACCAAAATTGCAACCAGTGTCCACATGAAAGTATGTGCCCAAGTTGTGATTGAGGAATATAGCTGGCTATGTGATGTGGGTCGAGTTGGCACATGCAAAGGCAGCTTGTCTTCTGTGTGGAGACCAATGTGCCTTCTTCAGTCTGCACTTGTCGTTTGGGAATGAGCAAGAAAGCCAGCAGTTTCACACATTGCTACTGTGCAGTAGTGGCAACAGAGTCGGGAGTTGTAGTGCTGTGAGCTGCACGGGGTGCCGTGTACAGTCAGTGGGCCATATGCAGGGGCGTGACAGTAACACCTCCATTGACTGTTCTTGCTTCTGTTTGAGTGGTTCAAATGGCTCTGAGCACTATGGGACTTAACATCTATGGTCATCAGTCCCCTAGAACTACTTAAACCTAACTAACCTAGGGACATCACACAACACCCAGTCATCACAAGGCAGAGAAAATTCCTGACCCCGCCGGGAATCAAACCCGGGAACCCGGGCGCAGGAAGTGAGAACGCTACCACACGACCACGAGCTGCGGACCTTCTGTTTGAAGTGGCTTGGTGTGTGTTGTGGGTTGTAGTGCTCTGATGTGCTGTGATGGTATGGTGTCTTTGAAATTTATATGGTGGAAATGTAGGGCAATAAACAATATATCCATTAGGGTGAGTTTTCAGTCAGTGGCTCTGCTTTGTATGGAAACAGGGCTTGTTGCAGCTGCTGAGGAAGTTTGACTATCCAAAGAGTCCAAAGCATATTGTCCAGCATCAGGTTTGTATCTAGCAAAGTTTGCAGTCAGTGCCACAACTGTGGTGGAGTTTTATCTTCCAATTGTTCATCATATATGGCCTGTAGCAACTGTTGTGCTGGGGTACATGCCAGTCGTTGTAGTAAAGCAGTCTTTGCTGTAGCATATTTGTCATGCAAAGAGGGCTTGAGGATAACATGGCTAATAATGCCAGCATGTTCAGCCAGATGACAAATCAGTGTGACTAATTTGGAATAGTCCAGTATTCCCAGTGATGCGAACAAACATTCCATTCATGCAAACTACAGGACTGATTGTTCAGAGCAGTACGGTGGCAGTTTAGCTTGGTTAAATAGTCTGTAGAGAGCAGGTATGTTGCCTGGTTCTGATTTTCCATGAAACATGTAAAGTGTAACCATTGCGGAAGTGTTCTGGAGCACTCACAGTGCAGACATAGAATACCTGAGGGTATCTGGAAGATGAGAACACTGATGTTGTAGATTGACCAGTGTAGCAGTGTGTGTGGCAGTAATTTGCTTCATGACAGGTGCAACTGACACAATCAGCTCAGAATCAATTGGAATGATGGAAACTGAGACTCAAGTCCTGAAGGCAATATATGCAGTGCTAGATCTTGTGCAATGTTCAATAGTGATGGTGGCCACTGTTGTGGCTTCGCAGTTGTGAGAGCTTGGGTCTGCATCATAGGCACACATGAACACAGTTTCAGTTTAATCACTGTTTGTTGATTGAAGCAGTCTATGCACTGACAGTGCACTTATTGAGGTGGAATCCATACAGTGTCCTCATGTAGTGTAGTTGATGTGTACAGTGTATCAGAAGATGGCTGCATTGTTAGTTCATAGTAGGATCCATGGCACTGGCTGGTGCAGGTCAGCTGTCATGGTGTCCATTACGAGAATGAACAGAAGTGGTGATAATGCAGAACCTTGATGGACGCAGACTGTGATTGGCAAATCCTTGGATAGTCCTGAGGTTGTACGGACATAACATCTTAAGTACCTGCACTCAGTTAATAAGCTGCTCTTGCACATCATGCTGTCAAAGTGCTAACCAGATGAGACTGTGTGGCACCATTCAAAGGTCTCTCTGAGATCCAGGATGCTAGATGCAGTGGCATGCCTTTCTCATGATGTTTCTTGATTAAGAGTCTTGCAGCATGAATCATATCAGTTGTGCCGTAGTTATTCACAAATCCAGCTTGGTTTCTGAAAATCTGTGTGATCTCATGGATCCTTTGGTCCATAACATGCTCAAAGATTTTCATGGTGTGGCAGAGAAGTCAACTTGGATGGTAGTTTGTGCACTCAGCGGGATTTTCCCTTCTTCTTAAAGAAAGGCATGGTAGCCGGCCGAAGTGGCCGTGCGGTTAAAGGCGCTGCAGTCTGGAACCGCAAGACAGCTACGGTCGCAGGTTCGAATCCTGCCTCGGGCATGGATGTTTGTGATGTCCTTAGGTTAGTTAGGTTTAACTAGTTCTAAGTTCTAGGGGACTAATGACCTCAGCAGTTGAGTCCCATAGTGCTCAGAGCCATTTGAACCAAAGGCATGGTATTGCTCTGCTGCCAATCAGTTGGCGTTTGTCCCTTGTCAGTGATCTTGTTGAAGAGTTCTGTTAACCATAAGGGTGCCTTCCAATGATGGGAACACCATAACTTTGTTGGAAGGTCACCTGGGCCAGTGGCTTTCCCAGGCTTCATTTCCCTCAAATCAGTCTTGACCTCTTCAACTGCAGTTTCTTTTATGGGCCCTTCAACATCATGGCCGGTGGGTATTGGTGGATGGGGGAACTCTTCTGTTGAGATCTTCTTGAAGTAGCTGCACCATCATTCTCTGGCCCTCTCATAGTCAACTAGCAGATTACCGGTCTCATCACTGACCCCGTAGAACTGATGAACATCTTCTGAATTGTGACGTCTTGCTTTAGCGAGTTGATATAAGTCCTGCTCTCCTTCACGTGTGTCAAGTTTTGCGTATAAATCACCAAAACATGAGGATTTAGTTGCTGCTATAGCCTGTTTTGCATCTCTTTGGCCTGTTCTGTACGCATTCCATTGCTCCGTTGTTTTATTGGCAAGAAACTCATGATACGATCATTTCTTTGTGTGTACCATGTCTTTAACGGTGTCAATCCTAAGCCACGTACCTCTATCAATCTTCTGTCATCTTGGTTTTGTTGTCCCTAGAATTGCATGTGCAGCTTCGTGATCAGACTCTTTCAGTTTCTTCCATCTTTCCTTAACTGTGGTAATTGGTGGTGAAGTAATATGGGCTATGATGTCGGATTCCTTATACTTGAATTTCCACCATTTGATTCTCGCAGGTCCTGTGTGATCTACATGCTTGTTTGTTGGCAATTTGATTCGTAGCTTACAGATCAATGGATGATGTTGTGTCACAACTGTTTCATAGGGGATGACCTTTGCTTCAAGCACATGTTTGAGATCACGGCATCTCATGAGGATGTAGTCGATCTGCATGGTGTTAGTGCCGCTGTAATACATGATTAGATGTGAGTCACGCCTTTTGAACCATGTGTTCACAATTGTCAGGTTATGGGCTTCTGAGAAATCGAGGATATGCTAACCATCATCATTCTTTTCTCCAAATCCATGCCCACTGTGAGCAGTATGTTCTTCCTTTCTGCACCCTACATGCCCATTCAGATTCCCATTGATGATTATGTAATCTTCTGGGGACACTTCAGCAGTCTTTGCATCAAGCATCCTCCAAAAGGCATCCTTGATGGAAGTTGCTTGGCCAGTTTGTGGAGCATAGGCACTGAAAAAGTGGATTTTTTTGCCATCTGTGGTGTACACTATCTTCATCAGGCAATCATCACCTCAAAGATATTACTATCAAACTTGGATGATACTATAATGCCAATGCCACTAGGTGTTCTGCGTGTGCCATTATACATCAGCTTGTAACTGCATCCAATGTAATACAATTTGCTTCCACTCCACCATGTTTCTTGCACTGCACAGATGTCTATGTGTTGGGTTTCAAGGGCTTTAGATAGTTCGTTTTACCGTCCTGTCATGGTGCCAACATTGAGTGTTGCAAGACGGGATGTGAGGGCAGGCTTGTTTAGCCGTCGCTGCCCATGCAATGGTAACCTTTGTATATTTCTCACACTGACCAGGCCGTGTCAACGTGCGTCACCTACGGGGGATGCCTAGCCTTTGTATCAAATCCAGAAGACAACATTTCCACAAACATGTGACAGAATTTTTAGGGTCGGCTTGTCACATAGCCTGACACCAAACATTTTAGAGCTACTGCCAGCACGAGGAAAGGCTGCTCCTGACATGGAGAACAGATGCCTGTGCAGCCGCTCCTAACGTGGAGTACAGACACTGCTGAAGTTGGTTCTTCCACTTTCTTTGCCATTGGGTCTCCAGACCTCGTCCATCGTTGAAGCTGTTCACTAACTTCAAAAGAAATGGAAAGAGAAAGAGCTCCAACAGTCAAAGAATGAGCTATCGGAAGCACAAGGGCAAGGGCCATGAAAGCCAGAAAGAGGGAAATGAAAGACTCCCTAGATGCCCTAATACCATTGGGGTCAGAAGTGAGCAAGAGTTGACCGAGGGTGGTCAATACGAAAGAAAACAGGAGGGACCTGGCACAAGTGGAATCATTGCCAGGCCCAGCTTGAGGCCCCGTGCTCGCCATGCACGTTACACAAGATGCATGCATAAACATATGGCCGATATAAATTGTAATTTATTACCACATACAGAAGCTTACTTAAACTTGACTGACACATTCCAAGTTAGAGAACAGACTGTTGCACCAAAAAGAGTCCACACAATACTTTGCTGCCAAGAACCAGAGAGGCATTTTCCGCACATGGCAGTGATGTTATTAGTCAAACTCCCCACTGACCCCATGCCCCTCAAAATGCGGAGGAGGTGAGGAGCGCTGGAAGCTTCTTATGGCTGGTTGTGACTAGTCATGCAGCAGAGTGCAAGTGATGCATTTCAGTTTGTGACATGTACTATTGATAAATGAGCTGTAGCTAGTAGATAACACTAAGGTGGTAATCTTGCAGATGTCAGGGTAAATGGTGAGTCATTTGAAGTGAGTGTGTCCATGTCAGCTGGTGTCAGGGACAAGACCATAGAAGTTGGGCATGGGGTGGTGACTGGCCCATCAGTAGTCTGAACTGAAGCACGGAGTGGAAGCAATAGAATCCTTGATGTGCAGGATCCTGTCGGTGGTGAGGCACGACATGAGTGTGGCCAAATCGACATCCAAAGGCTGTGATCAACATTTGATGGCTGTGGAGTGGTGCAAGAAAACTGGCGCACCATAGATCTGTTGTCCAACTGACTGTCATCATAACGGATATTGATGACAATGTTGTTGCCAACTAACTTGACGGAGATATCTTGCAGAAGGAAGCTGTGAATGTAGATGTTGAATTTGAAAGTGAAAAAAAAAAAAAAATGTTGTGTGGCTAGAGCCTCCCGTCGGGTAGACAGGTCGACTGGTGCAAGTCTTTTGAGTTGACGACACTTTGGTGACTTGCGCATAAATGGGGTTGAGATGATGATGATGAGGACTTTGAGTGAGCACAAGGTGGAGGAAGCACATCAGGTGTAAGCTCAGTGCTATCTGTGTCTGATAGCATCCATGTGGTTCTCAATCTGTTAGCAGAGATGATGGAGCATTTACCATTAACAATAATGTCAAATGTTCGTTCACATCAGATCACTCTATATGAGCTGGAATATGGGGAAGGAGAGGAGGAGGAGCAGGTTTGATGGTGGTGTCACGCAGCCTGACATGGGACCACAAGGCCAGCACCATGTGCACGAGCACACGAGGTGTGGAGTGTGGAGCAGTAAGGGGGAGTATGCAGGCAGGCTACATGCTGGTGCATGCATGCAATTAGTGTTGAGAGGTTGGAGTTGTGAGGAGAGAGTGAGTTTGAGTGACAAAATTTTCAGGGAGGAATAAAGGTTTGCTTTAGAGGAGCTCTTCAAGGGAGGCATGAACATCTTCTTTATAGCGTGCGTGTACCCTGAGCAGCACCCATGAAAGGGTCCACGATTTATCGTGGCACATCTGAGCAGCCTTGAGGGTCTGGTGCCAGCGTTCGACCAGCCTATTATTCTGTGGGTGGTATGCTGTCGGTTTCACATAGGTTACACAATTCTCTGAATAACATGATCACTCATAACAGAAATTGGGCCACCAAAATGGGAGATCCAGTTATCAACAATGCTTTGGTGACCGTTTCTGCTGTGATGTCTCTGGTGGATGTGGCTTCCATGCATCACGTAACTCTATCTATAATGGAGAAGATATGTCCAGACCTTTCTGACTCTAGGATGGGCATGATGAGGTCTACATGGATGTACTGGAAGCACCATGGGGAATCTTGAATAAGCCTATTGGAGGCTGTGCATGGTCCCAACTTTACTCCTTTGCTGGCAGCATAAGTATCAGTCCAGGTCTTACAGTCTTTTTTTCATATTTGGCCACATGAAGCACTCTGTCAAAAGCTTGACCAACAGTTGAATCCTGGAGTATGAAAGATTGTGCAGGCTGTTGAACGTGCTTTTCCGGAAATGGGCAGGTATGACTGGACAGGGTCTGTTCTCTGAAATATCACACAACACACCTTTACTAAAGCCCAGAAAGCAGTGGTGTTTGAAGGGTAGTCTGGTGTTCAGGTCATGGAGTAGGTCCATGATCTGTTGTTGGTTGTGGAACTGAGTGTCTGTGAGTTGGTCATAGTCTGTGTGATGTGCTCATGTATATTCAGGACAGGTAGTCAGCAACAACATTTTGTGCACGCTTAAGGAGTCTGACATCGGTAGTAAATTGCGTGATATAGCCAAGGTGGCGGAAGCACTGGGTGGCAGAATCAGTTGACAGGTTTTTGATGGTATCCGCGAGGGGACAGTTATCTGTGTAGATTGTGAGGGGTCAGCCTTTGATGTCATCATGAAACTAATGTAGAGCTTTGTACATCATGAGAAGTATTGAAGGTGGACCACTTTTGTCACAAATTAGACAATTTCCATGAGAAGAAATGCACTGGTTGGGTAATACTCCCAAGTTCCTGTTGTTTAATGACACTGACAGCATAGGTGCTTGCATCCCTGGTGATTGAAGGGTGAGAATTAGGAGAAGCATGGGCAAGGGTTGCAGCCTGCGCAAGGTTGTCTTGCATGCTGTCAAATGCTTGTTGCATGAGTGGAGTCTGCACAAGCTGAGCTGGTATTTGCTGGTTTTATTTTTGTCTGCCAGTACCTCAGTTAGAGGTAGCAGGGTGGTGTCTGCATTATGGAGGTGGCGCTGGTAGAAGTTGATCATGCCCAGGAAATGACATAATTCTTGGTAGTCCAGAGGTGGTGTCAACAGTTTGATCTGATACATTTTCTCAGGAGTGAAGCGGATATCGTTAACCTCAATGAGGTTGAGGTTGCCACAACTGACACTTGGCATTGGTAATGATCACTCCATTCTGTGGTAGCGTGTCAAAAGGTAGTTGAGGTTGTGCTCATGCTGTTTTGGTGTGGGGGTGAAAATTATTATATCATTCAGATACAAGGTCTGTTCAATTTTGTCCACAAAATTTTTCTAGCGTACTTTTCACTTATTGTGTATGGTCTCCTACAAAACACTCTCTTCCACAATTGATAAACCATTCCCAACACTGCTTCCACTTCCAGAAGCAGTTTTGGTATGCCTCTTGCTAAATCACATGAAGCGCCATCTGTGACTTTTCTTTTATCTCATCTATCGTTGCAAATCAACAGTGTTTTCAACTTTGAAAACCAGCAGCCAGGTCTGGAGAGTACAAAGGATGAGGCAGCACAGTGATTTAGTTTTTCATGCAATGGTCATGAATGTGTGGGTGCATTATCGTGATGTAAGAGCCACAAATTGTCTCATCACTTTTCAGCCCATTTCCTTTTCACACTTTCTCGCAGGCATCACAATACGTCTTGATAGTACCATCAATTAACAGTTTGTCCCTGCGGTACAAATTTGTGATGAACTAATCTTTCGTAGCCAAAGAAAACAACTGGCATGGGTTTGATGTTTGACCTGATCTGACAAGCTGTTTAGGTCTTTGAGAACCTTTCGTGATCCATGTGAAGATAGAACCTTGGTGTCAACATCATAATCGTAGACCCACATCTCATAAACAGCTGTGATTCTCTTAAGGAACATCTCATTTTCATTTGTGCAATCCAAAAGGTCTTTACAGATAGCAAGGTGAAGGTCTTTCTGGTCATGACTCATGAGCCACGGGATGAACTTGGTGGCAACATGATGCATTCCAAGAGGCTGTGTTAGGATTTCATGAATGATCCAACTGATATGTTACATTCTTCTGCAATCTCTCGGATAGTAAGTCTTCAACTGGCATGCACAGTTTTGTTGACATTTCTGACATGAGCATTGTTGGTAGCTGTCAAAGTGCACCCTAAATGAAAGTCGTCTTTTAACTTCCATCTGGCCATTTTTAAACCATGTGAACACTTCATAACACTGAGTATAGCTTAAGCACTCATCACCATGGGGTTCCTGCATCATTTGGTGTGTCTCTGTAAAGATTTCCTTGAGGTTCAGGCAAAATTTAACGCAGATGTGTTGCTCCTCTGTCATCTCAAATTTTGCAAACTGTGTGACACAATGATCTACTCCATAAAGCACTGAACAATAACTAACAGATATACAACAATGAAACTTCTGGCACTTACACATTAAACACAGGTATGTGCTGGGATGCCAAAGGCATTTCACTCCAAAGACCATTGGTGCGGAATTACAAATGTTCTGGAATTTTTTGAACAGACCTCACATGCATAAAGAAGAGCATTTTGAACAGGATATGTTGCTGAATTTGTGCTGCATTATTAAGTCCATATAGTATAAACAGAAATTCAAAACGGCTGAATGGCATAATGATAGTAATCTTTGGAATGCCCTCATTTGTCATAGGAATTTGTAAGCATGCTTTCTTGTGGTCTACCATACTGTAGATTGATTCATCCTGTAAGAATGTGCAAAGTTTTGCAAGTTGGGGATTGGATAACTGTCACTTATGGTGCATTACTTTATAGCTCTGTAATCACCACACAAACGCCAAGGACTATCTTTCTTTAAGACAAGTTTAATGGGTGGCACCCAGTCACTATTGGAGAGGCGTACGATCTTAGCAGTTCATCTACAGCAGCCTTTGCTGCATGTGGTTTGTTTGGGGGAAGGCAGCGCAGTTGGCATCAAACAGGTGTATTTGGGGTGGTGAGAATTCAATGTACGGTTCCATTTCAGACAGCACTGAGTGTAAGGGGTTAGGGGCATGTGAGGGTGATGTGTTGGTTCCACCAGTGGGTTCATGGACAGTATCTAATAGCATGCTTCAGTAACTCTGGGTATGGTACCCAGTGGCTTGATTGAGTCAGTCTGCGAGATGCAACATGACTCTGTAGGGAGCATCAATGCCTCTTTGGTTGAACTCAACATTGATGTAAACTGGCAATATTGCACCATGTGTCCTCCAATGTGACAGTAACTATAGCAATACACTGGCAAATGTCATTATTTTCTCTCATGTATGAGTGTTGGAAAGGCGTATGTTACAATATTGAGTCTGGAGTGATTGAATCTCATTGAGAATGGTGAGGCACTGAGAGAGGTGTTCATCAGGATTGATGGCGAGAGGGCTAGTAGAGATAAACACGATTCTTCAGCAGGATGAGGGGAGTTAGTTACTGATGACACTGATCATGGGTTGACTGCCATCCTGCAAGCCAGGTCCAGTAGTAGCTGGTAGTGCTGTAAGAAGTCTACATCTAGGGTGGGTTCTGCAACATCACAACACATGGAGCCGTACTGGTTGGGGACATGGTGCTGATGTCAGTGCCTGCATCAACAAGTAGGTAGTTTTGTGTTGTGCAGTGAAACACATAGCAGCGAGAGCCAAAAGGTCACGGTTGAGATGCTTGTACGTCACACATGTTCTGTGTATGGAGGCAGCTTTACTGATGAGAGTGACTCAGTGCACTGATTGCAGGCCACTGTTCAGAAGCACACATGGTGTCCAACAGTTATGTGCTACGTCCTCGAACTGAGAGTAAAACCAGCAGTAATGTGTGGAGGTGACAGGGGTAGCAGGCAAATCTGTGTTGGTGAGTGGGCATGACTTTGTGACAACATGCTGAAGGTCATTGTCCCTCATAGTAGCTGGTGCTGGTAGCTCAGGAGGAATCAGGTGGTCAGCCTCAGCAGTGTTGTGGCAGGTTGCACAGTGAGAAGGCCATCAGTCAGCAATTTGTGCATTATTAGCTGGATGACTGATGCTTTGTCAGTGCCGGCTGATGGCATATATTCTACTTGTGGGCCATAATTTCACATCAAGGGGTTCCTGTTCATGCAAAATCACCATGAATTGCACCTGTGACGGTAATTTAATGACCCACAAGGTCCACAGACAGTGGTCAGGCATTAGGCTTCTTATCCACTTTGGGTTTTGAAATATTACTGTATCTCATTACTACCTATCAGAACCCCTCGGAGAGCATTAAAGATAAACACCAGTCCTAATTGCCCAATTGTAAAGTGACCTGTTTCCAAATTACATACAAAAATAACCACTATTTCAGTATACATGTAACTCGAAAATGATGTTTTGCTGATTAACATTGTTCTTATGTGAAAAACACAATATAAATGTTAAATTAATACTGTAACTAATAGAAAGAAATGTAGCACATGGTCAGGATGTACCAGTAAACCTATCATTATAAAATTACTACAGCAAATTAAATAGAACTTATAAATAAAGCATGTCAGTTGAATCTCCGATATATGTTAGCACTAAAATTCAGGCACTAGTTGATTCGTTATAAACAAATTTAGAAATGTAATTGTTACCTATAACATAATTAGTTATATTAACTCGTAACTCGTAACTAAGTTGAAAATAGGTTCACCTTGTTCAGCACTGAGGTTGTAAATTTTTAGCAATGTGTATCTCATATTCGGTTTAACTTTTAATTGTGATTTTACATAAAATTGTAATTTTCATTGTAGGTAATTGTTAACAAAAGTATAAATAGAGGTCATGCAGGCACCTTGGGGCACATGTTTTTTGGCTAGGGTTGCGAGCAAATGTATTGTAGGCTCACTCGTTTGTTGCTTGTTGTGAACTCTGTGTCATTTGATGTCAACTTTGGGTACATGTGATGTAACCGGTACAGTTCACCGGGCTCGGACACCAGAGTCCTGGAAATATATTGGTATTAAAACTGCACTGTACTTTGGAATTTATTTGGGAGTCTTCCACAATCCTTTTCATAGGCTGCACAGCAACGAGACGAATCCAGGAATTTTACAACACCCCGAGAACTAAACAACTCTCACTGTTGGTGGAATTGACGTGAAAACAACAGCACATCGACTGGGCATTTCACTCAAAAGTCAAAACATTCGCAACGCGGAGGTGGGAAAATATATAAACATCTCAGTTTCCAGGTGGTGCTATAGCTGTGAAGGACTGCTGTCACCAATGGCTTCCTCGTAAATAACCTGTTTGAGTTGTTTTCAGGTGTCTGAGACAAAAGCTGGAGCAGCAGTGACTTGGCCATATTGTACTTGTTTACTGGGGTGGTGTTCTCACCAAGATGGCTCATGAGAGTGACACATTTAGTACTGTCCTCAGTTATTCCATGTGTAGTCATGACGCACTCACTGTTGGTGAATCACACTGCATTGCGGGTTGACTGGTGCAGAACGGTGGAAGCTTGAAATGTTGTAGACAATTAGTCCCAAGGCTGTATATGTAGTGTAGACTGGTGTACAAGTGGAACCAGTGTAGTGAAACCTAGTGCAGCAAGTATAGTTGCTGTGTTGTTAGTTAGTAGTTGACACAGCCATAGCAACTATTGTGATGCATGCAGCAAAATTGTGGATATGTGTGACGTACATGGGTGAGGAAAATGGATCAGAATGCTGCACAGCCCAAAATGCAGAAACACTGAAAATGTCATGGGTGCCGTGTATACACACTGCATTTCTAGTGAAGTGTATGTTTGACATCGTTGCTCAGGTAGGAGGTCACCACTGTATCACATTTTTGATTTAGGCATGGTCTGATGACACACACCCAGTTGCATGGTGGTGTAGCACAGCTTGTAACACTGCATAGTGGGAAAGTCTCTGTCTTCTCATGGTAATTGTAGAACTCCGGATTCCAAAAAAGGCTGCATTGTTGCTGCATAGTTACTGGTGTTGTTATACCATGAGAAACACAGCTAGGTGCGGTTGTTGTGGGTCCCAGTATTGTTCCTTGCTACATTGGCAGTAAAAGAATGTAAACCATACACAGTGATTTATTACCAAATATAGGAACGTTTTCGTAAACATGACTGGTGTATTCCAATTCTGAGAACAGGCTTATTCAAAGAGAGTCCACATACTGCTGCCAGGAACCAGAGAGGTATTTTTCCCCCACAGCAGCACTGTTGAGTTGAGTCCCCATACTCCCTTAAATTGCTTCGAAAATTCATCTGGATGTTCAGAGCCATGGGGTTTCAACTTAAGAAATTCCTTCTGGTTGTTGCTGTTGTGGTCTTCAGTCCAGAGACTGGTTTGATGCAGCTCTCCATGCTACTCTATCCTGTGCAAGCTTCATCTCCCAGTACCTACTGCAACCTACATCCTTCTGAGTCTGTTTAGTGTATTCATCTCTTGGTCTCGCTCTACGATTTTTACCTTCCACGCTGCCCTCCAGTACTAAATTGGTGATCCCTTGATACCTCGGAATATGCCCTACCTACCTATTCCTTCTTCCAGTCAAGTTGTACCACAAATTTCTCTTCTCCCCAATTCTATTCAATACCTCCTCATTAGTTATGTGATCTACCCAGCTAATCTTCAGCATTCTTCTGTAGCACCACATTTCAAAAGCTTCTATTCTCTTCTTGTCTAAACTATTTATCGTCCACGTTTCACTTCCATACATGGCTACACTCCATACAAATACTTTCAGAAACGACTTCCTGACACTTAAATCTATACTCGATGTTAACAAATTTCTCTTCTTCAGAAACACTTTCCTTGCCATTGCCAGTCTACATTTTACATCCTCTCTACTTAGACAATCATCAGTTATTTTGCTCCTTCTGGTATGTTGCAATATCGCCCAAAAAATTATGTGTAGTGCTAGCAGATCCAACATTCCTTTATATTTTTGTTCAGTTAGTTCCTGTACATGCTCCTTCAAACAAATGGAAGCACTTGTCACTACTTATGACAGCGAATTCCCTGATATGTTCTGACACATCTACTCCATTTCGCTTTTCTGGGATTTGACTTGTGGGGTGGCGGGTGGAATAATTGTGATATAATGTAGAATGTAATGTAGAAAAGATGCATTTCCCGGCCGATGCACCATATGTGGGGCGGTGGGTGGATATAATTGTTGTTATTAAATGTTCCTATTATTTATTTAATGCTGTTGTTTGCCGTTCTCAACACTGGCTCTCTAACTACAATATTGGCAACCAGAAAGTGATTAGCAAAACGTGAAGCCTGTAATTAAAATTCCTAGTGCCCACTTCATCTGAGAAATACATTTATAGCTACAGCTTATAGCTCTGAGGAATTAGGAGATTGTCTGGGATCCATAGTCAAAAACCATTCTCTCTAAAATGTTCACTATATTCTGAAAGTCACAGACCAAAAAGAATCCACACAATCCAACTACCAGAGCAGTTCAGAGTCTAAAGCGCTGATGCAACTATAACTGTTCAAATTAAATGTTTAAGTGAATGCTCGCCATAATTTGATGATGTAAGAAATGAAATCCCATGCTTCTTTACAGAGCATAGGGGAATGGTGCGGGAGACCCGCACTGCTTTACTAATAATGTTCATCAAACGCCACGCTAAATAATGGTAGAATGTCTGTCCCGCGAGGGCACATGAAAATACGACATACGCAAACTGAAGATAGATCATTAAAGTCATCCCAGAAATAACACTTCACTCAAAAACGATTTCATGGTTACGCGTATCCCGAGTAACTTATTACCGCATCTGAGGCTGTTTATAGCAACGATACCGATGCGACGCGACTCCCGGCACAGGTGGTGCGCTAATCAGCGTCTGGAGAGAACTGAGGCCTTTTCTCTCGTGCAGCATTCTTACATATAAAGCCACAGTGCGGACGACTAAGGGAACGCCTGATCAAATCCGCTCTCCCGACTAGCTGCTGGGCTAGTAATGCACCACTTTTAAGTTATCGAATAAATCATTGCTTCCTTTGCTGATGGCCGATGAAGCTCTCAATTTAAATGTGCAGTCAGCACACAGGTAAGTAATCATAATAAAAGTCTGACGTGACTAAGTCAAATATTTTGGGCGAGAGAATTAATTTAATTACACTACACGCAGTTGACGAGCTCTGAACTTGCCCTCTGGAGATACGCTATCGCTATAGTTTTATAGTTATTCAGTTGAAACTTCTCACATCTTTATGATTATAGCGTATCTCCCTTCTACTTAAATTTAAACATCCTAGCCTTATTTATTCGCCTACTTAATCTATCTTGCTTCCTTAATTTCTAAGACAAAAACCAGAAAATCATGAATTTCAACTAAAATTTTAATTTGTGAGATCCTGAATACTGTTTCTACTAAATTATTATGAAAAAGCAATCTAAATATAAATTTTTAAGTTTCTAGCTCTTTTCTGTTGCGCCAATGATTTTTACAGAAAAACGTCCAAATTTCGAAAATGGTTAAAGTTATTGAACTGATATTCAACACATATTGATTTAGTATTACTCCTGACTTGCTAGAAATGTTTCAGGTTATTTACTTGATTTTTAAAGTATTATGTAACATTCATGACGTCAGAGCTAGTTACAGCAGACTAGGCTGGTACACAGTGGAAAGACTGATGTGAATTTTATAAGGCGTGAGTAGGCTACTTCCCTACATCACCCTCTACTTAATTTTTTTTAATGTAAATGGAAAAAAACATTAATTACAAAAAGGGAAGCAAGAGTACAGCTTAACTCCCTATGAAAATTAAAATTGAAATGTAAACATATAAAAATATTAAAAGAAAACTGATTACCTACTTCAATTATTTAAATTGCTGGCATGTTCACTGCCTCTTAATAAGCAACATTATCACTCAAAATTTAAGCAAAATCAATGAAACACTTGGCATACATATTGCCTTAGACAGACAAACACATAAAATATGTAAAATTATGAAAATCTTAAATCCATTAAATACATTTTTACGTACACAAATTCAAAGAAAATAACACAGTTATTCATGATACATAAACAGATAATTATATCTTAGCAGTCTTTTCTAAACCTGAAAGAAAATTTCACAAATCATGACAACTTCATTTTTACACACGTGGTTGTAGCCGCTTTGGCTGGCGTTCTACACTTCCATTCACAAAGGTAGAGGAGGGGAAGTTGCTATGGAGTGCGTCCTTCACGTTCACTCTAAATTACATGGGGAAAGGTGAGGGGTCACTGTGAGTTGTGTCCAAGTCACTCCACGTTTTCACGCAGCTACCATGCTGCCATTATCTGGTTTGTCCTGTAGAACAAACAAAAAGAGTGCCTCAGACTCTGTTGTCATAAAATCGATAAACAAATGGCTCAAAACGCCGTTAGTCATGTACTAGAGAAAATTTATGCTCAAGGAATACAATCATAAATCCTATTTAATTTCAATTTATTATTTCTGGGCCGGAACACTAAACCAATGCTCTGTACATTCCTGATACATTTGTATTTTACTTACTTAGCTGACTCATCTTTAATTATCTTATTCTTAGAGATAGTATGAGTATATTTGATTAGTAGTTGTCTTCTCAGCTTCTTTGTACATGTGAGTAACTTGTGGTAATAGTACAGTTCTGAGTGTTCAAAACACACTACGTTTAGTTGACTACTAAATCCACTTATTAGTCCTCTACTGCTATGTCAGTTCCACATATACAATTATGTACTTACTTCATCGAAGTGTATTTATGATGAGCTATAAATAATGTTTCACGTTTGCCATTATGTTACTCAATTATGTCGCTAGTGTATGTACTTATTTAACACTCACTCTATTAACATTTAATGCATAGGATAGCGCATTTATTTCATATCTATAGTGTATTGCAGCTGATCAGTTTGCTCACGTGGCAGTCCATTTCCACTCGATCGGACACTGAAACCACAAGTAGTCTCTCTCGACCTACCACTAAAGTGCATTAAGTAATTATGGATGAGCGTAATCCTAAATTCCTTAAACCTATAGGACACCATGAGCTGCTCTGTCTCATCTAACATAAGGGTACCTATGGTCGCATCAACGCCTCCAACTCATAACCTCAATACATGTAGGTGTATCACCGCACACACTACACCAAATAACGGCCAACTCCAACCTTATAAATATTTCAAGGACGTGTCCTTCACATCTCAACCACAAACACTGTTCAATTCTATTACACTCCCATTCCTTGCTACACAAGGTGAGTTCATTCTTACAACTTATCTGCATATTTTTCATAACACTAAGCAATCTCTTTTACTATTAATTAGTTAGCTCTACAGCATACAATAGGTTTCACTGCCACTTCAGATCCTGCTTGTACACGAATTTGTATATCTTTTTAAATTACTGTTGGTGGACCATTTCCAATAAAACAACAACTTTGTACTTATAATATTACCAGGGTTCTATACATACTTGTTACTCAAATACATTTGTATCTTAATTACATCATACTTCTCTGTTGTTTATGTCACTGTTAGGTTTGTCACATTAGGTATTTTCTTCACTAATCGGTGGATAGAATGGTTACAGAACTCATAGCCTGATAGCCATGATGGAAAATTTTTGTATTGCAAAGAAGGAATCGAAACTTTGGTGGATAGGAAAGATGAAGATTGAGTGAGACCTGAAATGGAAAGAAGATCTCACACAGCTGGGACTGCACAGCTACCACACTGTGTAGAGGTTACAGAACAACCTCCTCCCTACAGAATTCATTACTTTATTATTGGCTTGATAACCATAACGGAAAATTTAATGTGTTCGGAAAGAAGAGGTCAAAATTTTAGGTGGATAGAAAAGATGAAGAGAGAGTGAGATCTGAAATGTGAAAGAAGATCTCACACAGCTGGGACTGCACAGCTGCCGCACTGTGTAGAGGTTACAGAACAACCTCCTCCTTACAGAATTCATTCACTACCTATGAACTTCTTTAGGTCGATCACGTTCCTGAGACCGAATAGGTTTTTACTCTTAGGGTACTCTAGCCTACATTCATAACCTTTGACCATGCCAGGTCGATTTGAAAATACCTTATGATGCCTTTTTAAAACCTGTCTCAGTTCTTCCTTCTGATTAGCTGAAATTTTATCAATTTCGTGCAATTTAGCTTCTATCTTGTCCAAAATAATTGCTTCTTCTTCTTCTTCTGTGTTTAGCTTACTTTTACTAAGATTAACACCTTCGTTCCAATATCTCCTATTTTTCAGAACTTGTATAGGCAGCTCCCAAGTTTCATCATTAGTTACTACATGTTTATCAATAAAAGGTACCGTAATTACTCCGGTCATTGGCAAGACCAATTTTAACTGGCTTCTTTCAAAGTCAACAACACTCTGATATTTCGACAAGAAATCTATGCCAATTAAAACCTCAATACTGAGATTGTTTACAATTAAGCATGGATGATCAATTAAATTACCATTAATATCAAAGGGCAGCAAAGCTTCTTGCTTTACCGTTTTTGACACCTTGCCAGCAGCACCAATTATTCTTAGTCCTGATACCCTCATTACTGTAAGCTTGTCTTTACCAGGTAGTGCATCAAAGAAGGACTGAGATATGCATTCACCTCACTTCCACTGTCTAAGAGACAACATACATTGATACCCAACATATTTACTATTATTATAGGGTAGCTTATTCTAGTTTGTACAGGTGGTTCCTCAAACTAATCCAATAGTTCCTTTTGGATTTGTCTCCAACTAAAGTGATCAACATCTGTCTTCATTACATTTAGGTCAAAGTGTGTAGGGGTTTCCTGAATTACATTTTCAGCTGCCTTTTCCAGTCGGTCTATTAATTTCAAATCGAAACACCGCATGACTTCATTACATTTAGTTTGCTGAACATGACCCAAATTACTGTAGTCTGAGCGATTCTGCACCTCCAGACTGGGCCTAACACTAGTTACAGCTAAACCACTTTCACTATTATCATCGGGGTCCTTCTCAAGTGACAACTGGTCACAGCTATTGGGTTCATCGACCCCCAACAGGCTATCCTCTACATTCTCACTTACCTCCTGTCCTAAATTTATTAGTACAGTATCAACATCCTGCACAGGCACTTTAGATAAGAGCACTTCATCCTCATCGTAAATATAAGCATGAATTTCTTCTGCTTCTTCACCTGACAATTCAGTATTTTGTAGCTCTTCCCTACTGTTACACTGCTGCGCCTTCTCTTTCTCTTCCCACTTAGAAAGCGTCTCTAACACGGTATCTATCAAATACTGTAAGTGATCTAATATTTCTGCTGTATCCTTAGATGCTACCGACCCCTCATCCACATGTTCAGTCTGAGTATTCTGATCTGTCTTACCAATTACTGTAATTACTGGCTTAGGAAAAGTAACCGCCTGGTGAGCACCAGTGTCCTCATAGATGGGAACTAGTTTTCGTGCCTCGGCCTACTACTGTTTCCTTTATTTCCATTATAGTTAACTGGCACAGCATTGCTTTCCGCTCTGTTGTTTACCTGCATAATTTTGTTCAGAACAAAATTACTATCATTTGGATGCCATTGTTGGTTCTGATAATTATTTCTCCAATTCCTACCTCTCTTAGGATGACACACACCTACTGTTCTGATGTTTACATTGCCATTCTGCTCATTCTTAAAATTACTACTAGTGTTATTAGCATTTCTGTTATTACGTGTGTTCTATCCTAGCCAGTAATGCCACCCGAGCCCGCTGCCAAAAGGTTGGCAGCATCAAAGTCCGGACGCCGTCCGCATAAGCAGCGCCAGCGAGACAGCAAATCGCCGCAAGTCTGCGCGCGCCACTGCTGGCTTCTGGGTTCTTAAGCGCTGGAGTCGCGAGCGCTAGGACAGTTCTGTATTCGCCGCTCAGTTGTATACTCACCACCGAATTGTGTACTTGCTAGTCAGTTGTGTGTTCATCGCAGCAGAGTTGTTGTTTGTCGTCAGCCGACGCTGACCTAGCCGCTCCGACTCGAACTAGACAGATTTCTGTAGACACGGAGTTCACCACTGTGTTTCTGTATCTTCTTTAATAAAGATAAGTACCGACCTTTATTTAATCAGAGTGTTTGGGTTTTCATCTTTCTGTTCACTGTTCCAGCGGACCGGTCGGTCCGCTATTAAAAGTGTGGCGGTGACTTCGTAAGCCGTTTCTACAGCGAATTGTTTGTCGCTACGAACACCGCCACAAAACTGGTGACGAGGACTTCCGAACTCGTGTGCAGGGCTGGTTCAACTTGTTTCTGGTTATACTAATTATAGCGATAAAATTTTGGGGGCTGGTTTAATTTGTGTTCACTATGTCTGCCGAATTACAACAGTTGATTTTGTTACAGAGTCAGCAAATACAAAGACTGGTGGAAGCAATCGCCAAACAAGCGGCTAATCCACCAACACAAAAGGAACAAGCACAGGCAGCACCACCTTTCCGTGCTTTTGATGCATCAAGAGAAGAATGGCGAGAATATTTCGCGCAGTTGCAGGTGCACATGACAGTCTACAAAATCACAGGTACTGAGCGGCAGCTTTATTTAATTTCCACTGCAGGCGTGGAAATCTATCGACTACTTTGTAAGTTGTTCCCGGAATCCCAGCCAGAAGCTTTAGACTATGACGTTGTTGTTAACAAGCTTGCTGAGTATTTCGAGTCGCGAGTTCATGTGGCAGCAGCCAGATTCAAGTTCTTCAGATTAAAGAAACTGCCACATCAATCTAATAAACAGTGGTTAACAGATTTACGGGGCCTCACCCGTCAGTGCCGATTTAATTGTGTGTGTGGAGCTTCCTACAGTGATGTCATGTTACGAGACGCTATTACTCAAAACATTGCAGATTCTCGTATTCGTGCTGCTATCTTAAAGTTGCCTGACCCGTCATTAGAGACTGTGATGAACATCATTGAAGCCCAAGATACTTTTGACTATGCTGAGTGTGAGTTAGATCAGCCATGTATTTCTCAAATTGCCTGTGCTAAGCAAGTTATGTCACGCCCGCGGCCCCACCGGCAGAGTCAGACTGTAAACACTAGCCGGCCGCGTCATGTTAAACACATTCGTCAGCCGCGTGTGCAAAATGCAAGAGTTAAGTCTTGCCCTAAGTGTGTTCTTGCTCATCCACGTGAACGTTGCCCGTTAAGAAACGCGGTTTGTCACTTTTGTCAAAGGAAAGGACACATCCAGACTGTTTGTTTGCGTAAACGCAAGAACAATTCTAGTGCTGCCCAGCCCATGGATATTCATGTCCTTCAAAGCCAGCCCGCCCAGAAGGTCGCGTTGAAAGACTCTTCCACGGTTCGTGTGGGTAATAAACTTGTTCGCAATAAGCCACCCACCCAGCCCTCTGCTATGCGACCCAAGCGTAATTCAAACGCTGTAAAAAGTAATGTACAGACTGCAAGTGAAGCGGGAGTTGTTGTTCCACCCGCCCAACCCACGAGTTGTCGTAAGCAGCGAACGCGCGCTAAACGCGCTGATTTTGTGTCTTCCGCCTCCACTGCACCGATCCAGAGACAGTGTAATAAACTATTTGTGAAGCTAGGCATCCAGGATAAGACTTTCAATTTTCAATTAGACACTGGTGCGTCTGTGACTCTCATAAATAGTGCTACGTATGCGGCTATCGGCCGCCCTAAACTTTCAGCGGCAAAACATTCTTTGGCTACTTATAGTGGAGAACAAATTCCTGTGTTAGGTGTATGTAGCGTGCCAGCCACATTCCGTGGCAATACAAAAACAGTTTCATTCACAGTGCTCCGCGCTACAGACAGTGTAAACATTTTCGGATTAGACTGTTTTGACTTGTTTGGCCTGTCTATCCAAGACAATGTGTTGCAATTTAATTCTGTTGTTGTTCCTCAAGACAGCATAACCGATTTGTGTAAACGATACAGTGACATATTTAAAGACGAACTAGGTTGTGCTGCGAACTTTGCCGCTCATATTACGTTAAAAGATAATGCTCAGCCTCGATTTTTTCATGCTCGTCCAGTGCCTCACGCCCTCCGGGCACCTGTAGCAGATGAACTTCGTCGTTGGCAAAACAACGGTGTTATTCAACCCGTTTCAGCGAGCCAGTGGGCTTCTCCCTTAGTTACTATAAAGAAACCGTCTGGCAAGTTACGTTTGTGTGCTGATTTTAAGTCGACAGTTAATCCTCAGACTGTCATTGATTCTTTTCCTTTGCCTAGACCGGACGAGCTGATGGATAAGTTAGGGGAAGCTCGTTTCTTTTCCAAAATTGATCTAAGTGAAGCATATTTGCAATTGCCCTCGACGAGCAATCACAACAGTATTTTGTCATAAACACGTCGTTGGGGTTGTTCCGTTTTCTGCGTTTGCCTTTTGGTTGTGCGTCAGCTCCAGCTGTTTTTCAGCGTTTTTTTGTCACAACTTCTGGCTAATGTGCCATCGTGTTGCAACTATTTAGACGATATTGTTGTGTCCGGTCGGACACCTGCTGAACATTTCCGTAATTTGGAGTGTTTGTTTAAAGTGTTGTCTCATTCATTTTTCCTTACGGAGATGGAGTATCTGGGACATGTTATTAATGCTCAAGGCATTCATCCCTCCCAGTCACATTTAGCAGCTATTCGTGATTTGCCCGCCCCTCGCAATCTGCATGAATTGCAAGCAGTTCTTGGCAAATTGACGTATTATATTAGGTTTATACCTAATGCATCACAGATTGCTGCACCGTTGCATCGTCTCCGCCGTAAGAATGTTCCGTTTGTGTGGTCAGCTGATTGCCAATCAGCCTTTCAGCAGCTTAAAGAGGCTTTATTGAATGATCGTTGTCTGGTCCATTACGGCCCTAACAAGCCTCTGGTGTTAGCTTGTGATGCCTCTTCTTTCGGCCTCGGTGCTGTGTTGTCTCACCGAGTCGGTAACACCGAACGTCCTATTGCGTTCGCATCTAAATTGCTAAACAAAGCTCAGTGTAATTATAGCCAATTGGACAAGGAAGCGTTGGCTATTGTGTTCGGTGTCACAAAATTCCATCACTACCTCTCTGGTAGACCATTCTATTTAGATCACAAGCCCCTGACGTCACTGTTTCATCCGTCTAAACCAGTTCCTCAGCGGACAGCTCAGAGACTACAACGTTGGGCTCTTTTGTTATCACAATACCGGTATGAGATACTGTATCACCCTACAGCTCAGCATGCAAACGCTGACGCGCTTTCTAGATTGCCGATTGCTGCAGATGATGTCTTCGATTCCTCTGAAGACTCTTGCCATCAGATTGACGCCGATGAGCATCAATCCCTCCGGGATTTTCCGATTGATTATCGTCAGGTGGCACGTGAGACAGCTACGGAACCTCATCTGCGTTTACTATTACGTTTTGTTCAACGTGGTTGGCCGTCCAAGGCAAAGGACATATCGGATCCTGTGGTTCGTCGCTATTATCCGCAACGTCATCTGTTGTCTGTTTCGCACGAAGTTTTGCTGTTACACACCGAGAATGACCAGCTTCGTGTAGTGGTTCCCCAAGTGCTCCAATCCAAGGTCCTCGACTTGTTGCATCAAGGTCATTGGGGAGTGGTCCGCACCAAGCAGCTTGCCCGCCGTCATTGTACATGGATCGGCATTGATAAGCAGATTACGCAGATGTCTACAGATTGTTCAACGTGTGCCGAACACCAAGCTGCTCCGCCTCAACGCTATTTTGAGTGGGCACGCCCTGCCGGTCCCTGGCAGCGAGTACATATTGATTTTGCTGGTCCATATTGGAATTCTCGTTGGCTCATCGTGATAGATGCATTTAGTAATTTTCCGTTTGTTGTGCCCATGCAGTCTACAACGTCTGCACAAACTATACGGGCGTTGACTTCAATTTTTTGTATTGAGGGTCTTCCAGAAGTTTTAGTGTCTGACAATGGTCCACAATTTACCTCTGCTGAATTTGAAAGTTTTTGTTCTGCCAATGGCATTCGCCATGTTCTTACTCCACCGTTCCACCCTCAATCGAATGGTGCAGCGAACGTTTTGTACGCACATTCAAGGATCATATGGACTGCCTTCGTGCTACGCACTCTCGTCAGCAGGCCCTCATCACGTTCCTGTCGTTGTACCGGACCACGCCACGCGACGGCCCTTCGCCTGCGGAGCTTCTCCACGGCCGTCGTCATCGCACCCTACTGCGGTTGTTGCACCCCCCGGATCGACCCGCCGCTTCTGAGCATCGCACATGTTTTCAGCGCAACGACGCCATTTTTTTCAGAGTTTATCACGGTCGCCGTCGTTGGGAACGTGGTCCCGTGATAAGTGTCCAGGGTCGCGGTTTTTATACTGTACAAGGTGCTACTGGGGTGCACAGGAGGCATCAGAACCAGTTGCGCCGTGCTGGCCGCCCGGATTCTGCCGCTCGTTCTTTGTCCACAGATTTGGTCCGCGGCGGGTTCCAGCCGCGCCTTCCGACTTCGCTGCCGCCCCCAGGGCAGCAGCAGCAGCCGTCGCCGCTACCACGCCGACAGCCCGTCCCGTTGATGCCTCCCGCGCAGCTTCATCCGGGAGCGCCCCTGGTGGTCGCTCCGGGGCCTGCGGTCCCTCTTCAGTCGCCACCGCCTTCGGAGCTGATGGACGTCAACCCCTCAGCCGGGCCGCCTTCCCAAGCGGTGGCTGTGCAGCCTGTCCTGCAGCCGCTTTCCTTGGGCACCCCCAAGGAGTCTGACACCGCAGCGCCTTGTCCGGCGCCCACTCAGCAGCCGTCGACGCAGCGTCAGGAGACGCTGCCTCTCTTCGTGGGTCCCGACGCCCCGTCGCGTCCAGTACCAGAAGCTGCGCCCGTGGTCACAGGCGTGCACCCTGACCTCGGTTTTCAGTCGGTGTTTCCCGAGGCCCCGCGCAGCCAATGCTGGGGTGCGGACCGGGGACTGCCACCGACAACAGTCTCCGCCCCGGTCTCGTCCGCTACGCCTGCGGCCAGACCCCTCCCCCGCCGTCGACGCTCGCCACGTCATTATTCAACGACGGTGCGGCGATTTGGGGGGGAGGAGTGTTATATCCTAGCCAGTAATGCCACCCGAGCCCGCTGCCAAAAGGTTGGCAGCATCAAAGTCCGGGCGCCGTCCGCATAAGCAGCGCCAGCGAGACAGCAAATCGTCGCAAGTCTGCGCGCGCCACCGCTGGCTTCTGGCTTCTTAAGCGCTGGAGTCGTGAGCGCTAGGACAGTTCTGTATTCGCCGCTCAGTTGTATACTCGCCACCGAATTGTGTACTTGCTAGTCAGTTGTGTGTTCATCGCAGCAGAGTTGTTGTTTGTCGTCAGCCGACGCTGACCTAGCCGCTCCGACTCGAACTAGACAGATTTCTGTAGACACGGAGTTCACCACTGTGTTTCTGTATCTTCTTTAATAAAGATAAGTACCGACCTTTATTTAATCAGAGTGTTTGGGTTTTCATCTTTCTGTTCACTGTTCCAGCGGACCGGTCGGTCCGCTATTAAAAGTGTGGCGGTGACTTCGTAAGCCGTTTCTACAGCGAATTGTTTGTCACTACGAACACCGCCACAAAAACGTGCTTGCTCCTCATTGGCAGCCACACGCTCTACACGTTCCAAATATTCACTGAAATTATCCAGATTGTCTCTAGGGGCAGATATAATTCTAGTTTGCCAATACCATGGCAGTTTGGCTTCAAGGCCTAGTATTATCATTTCAGGTTTTAGCTTTTTGGCCAAATGTGACAAACGTGAGATCCATGACCTGGCAAACTCTTTAATAGATTCCTTGCCTACATTGAAGCGTTTTCCACTTCAAAATTCTCTCAACACTTCATTTTGCTTATTGCTAGACCAATACTCATTAATGAAAGCTGTTTTAAATTCCGCTAATGTTTTACACTTCAATATAACATCAGCTGACCAACGCATGGCGTCACCTGCTAAATGGCTTCTAATAAATGAGATTTTCTCTCGTTCAGACCAAGTTGGTGGAATCACATCTTCAAAATCGTTCCAGAAATCTAGCGAGTGGATATTTTTATCTGGATCGAACCGCAAGAACTGCCGACACCCGATAAAAGCAGCGTTTGCAGCTACAACTTGTTGCATATTCCATTACCAGAAGTTACTGAAGCTACTTTACTCTCAATGTTAGTAATGTTAGTACTAATATTTTCTACTCTCATTTCAACATTATCTACTCTTTGCACAATATGAGTAGTATCAGTTTTGATTGTGTCTACTTCTGCTTGACATATGTTTACTTTTATACTAACATCTTTAAACCTATCTGAGCACAGTTCAGATTCTGCCTCGATCTTTTCTATCAACTTGTGCTCCAGATTCGCATCTTCCATTTGAAAGTCCTTGCGAACCTCAGCAACTTCGGATTTTACTGTTTTATACATCTCAGATAACTGTTGAGCAACCTTTTTCTTAACATCCTCATGATTGTAATCAATTTTATAATTCAAACTGTCCAAATCCTCTTTCAACTTATTGCAACCAGCCTTGAAGGTATTGTCCATTACCTCCAATCGTTTATTAAAATCAGTTTGGCTGGCCACAATCTCATACTTTAATTCAGCATTACTGCTTTTGACCTCAGTTATTTCAGACTTTAATTCAGCTTTATTGGATTCTAATTTATTGTCCATTGCCTCAAACCGTTCATTAAAATTAGTTTGGCTGGCCACAATCTCATACTTTAATTCAGCTGTCATTTTAGCATTGCTTGTAATATAACATTTAAATCAATAGCCCCAGTATCTTTGGGTTGCTCACTGGCTGGTTTTTTATCACACTCAGGTGACAAAAAACTAGCTCCAATACCAGAATCATCAAAACTAAATGAAACTTCTGATCGATCAGTCATATCTAACTTATTTTTTTAAACTCTACCACCTCTGATGACTGTTTCGATTTTAACTCATCAGATAAACTATCATCCAATAAATTAACAATTTCTGATTTCTGCTTTACTACAGGGGTCTCTATTATTGAATCATTTCCCCTTTTCACACTACTGTCAGGAGACAATACTTCATATTTCACTTTAACATTACTATTTTTGTTGTGTCTAGACAAGACAGCCTAGACACAATGAGAGGAAGCCGAAAGGCACGCGCTACGCTCACGCAGATGGGCGTGAGGTCTGAAACAGGATACGTAATGAATGCTATAAAGAAAAGTACGTAGCTTCTGGAATACTTAACTTTAATCCATCCTTTTGGTACATCTAGAGATTGTGGTGATACAAGTGAGACTCTTTAGATACATGCAATGTTACTAATGGCGCCTTGCTAGGTCGTAGCCATTGACTTAGCTGAAGGCTATTCTAACTATCTGCTCGGCAAAAGAGCGAGGCTTCATCAGTGTAGTTGCTAGCTACGTCGTCCGTACAACTGGGGCGAGTGCTATTCCGTATCTCGAGACCTGCCTTGTGGTGGCGCTCGGTCTGCGATCACACAGTGGCGACACGCGGGTCCGACATGTACTAACGGACCGCGGCCGATTTAAAACTACCACCTAGCAAGTGTGGTGTCGGGTGGTGACACCACATTCCTCCCCCGCAAATCGGCGAACGGTCATGTGATAAGGCTTCCGCCCACTGTGGGGAGGACCCCATGTTGACATATGCGATGAGGTGGGGAGCCTAACAGGCGAGGCTGTGCCACCCGCACCCAGCCATTCGGTCCGAGGGGAGCTAGGAAACGCCTGAAAATCTAGTCCAGGGTGCACGTCAACATGCGGTGTATGCGCCCGTAAAGAGACAGGAGGGGCCGAAGGGTCGACCTCCATTGCGGCGGGGTACCCGACGCGCGAAGACGCCATGTGGTCCGGAGCGGGCAAGAGTTCCATGGCGGAGGACGGCTGGTCACGGGAAGCGATCGGCAGCGCTTGACCCAGGGAGACGCTTGGCGGCTGCAGCGAGGCGTCCGCTGCGGGCGGCGTCGGCTGGAGGACGGGCGGCAGCGGAGGCGGCGGCGCGTCGCCAAGGGGCAAAATGGAAGGCATCGTCGGTAACACCTGAGGATGAGGCGAGCCAGTAGATGGGTCCCCAGGGCGCTGACCGGATGGCACCATCGCTGAAAGCAGACGGGGAGCGGCAGAACCCGTGCGACGACAGAGGCGCAGCTGATTGAGATGCCGACGCACCTCACCAGAGGCCCCCAAAACCAAATACATCACGCGGCCGAGGCAGCGAAGAATGCGCCCTGCGAGCCAACGCCGTGAACCTCGATAGTTGCGATAGAATACAACGTCGCCTGGAGCAAAAGCAGAAGACTGCCGCTGCACAGGAACCTGATGCGGCGGGTGCAGCAAAGACATCAAGGTTCGATGAGGACGACCGTGGAGCAACTCAGCCGGCGAGCGACCATCTCGGGGCTGAGAGCGATATGATGACAAAAAGAGCAACAACGCGTCCCCCCGAGAATGCGACTCATTCAACTTCAACATCTGTGAATAATTTCTTTGCGCAAACGAGAGCAATTTTGACGCAAAGGCAATAGGGCGATCATGCAACCCATCTCTGTGCGCAAGCACAGCACCGATCCCGAAATCCGATGCATCTACCATCAACAAAAGAGGTTTCTGGGGATCGAATGGCGTAAGGCAAGTATTTGAAAGCAACGCCAATTTCAACTGGCGAAAGGCACGTTCGCATTCCGTCGTCCAGACGAACGGAACACCTGTACGGCGTAAGCGGTGAAGCGGAGCTAAAGGGAAGAGGCATTGCGCACATTCACTCACACCTTGTGATTCTAAATCGTGTAATGTTCTTGCGACCTCATCACGCAATGCATGAGGAACATTGCGCGCTCTGAAAAATTTCGGTTGCGCGTTTACTTTCAGTTCCAAATGTGCTTCATAGTTCTTAGCGCAACCAAGGCCCGGTGCAAAAATGTCTGCAAATTCGTCACATAGACGAGAAACACTGGCGGAAGGCACAGTCTGATTCACTGATAGGACCTGATTTACAATAGACAAGTTAAACAATTGAAATAAATCTAAACCAAACAAGTTCACTGCAGAAGAAGAACGTAAAATGACACAAGTTTTGTTTGTCCCTTGTATGTTGCAAGAAGAGTGCACTGTCCTAACACAGGGATATGCTGTCCTGAATAACTAGTGAGCTGAACATTTGCGGCACGCAACGGAGGTTTGCCCAGTTGTTTGTACGTGTCATGATTGAGCAATGAAACTGCAGCTCCGGTATCGAGCTGGAATGGTAGGACCTTGCCATTAAAGTCCAAATCTACAAAAAGTTTATTGTCCTGCTGACGACAAGAGCGACTGTCTCGTGCAATTTGAACTGGTACAGGTACAGCATCACTTGCTAATTGACGTGATTTCCGGCGACGTCGACGCACACTTTGTGTGGGACGAACACAGTCAGTGTTAGAGACAGTGGCACTGGACGAAGTGGAATTAACTACATGAATGTCCATGGGCAAAGGTTCACGAGCCTGAGTATTCTTGGTTCGATTCCGGCGCGAAGCAAAAGGCCTGGAATGGTTGTGATTGTCTGATCTGAGCTTTTTCTGGCAAACACTTTGAACATGTCCTTTCTTATTACAGAAAAAGCAAATAGCTTGGCGTGACGGGCAATTTTCACGCGAATGTCTAGTAGCACACCACGGGCATGATTTCACTGCATTTGTATGCTGGTGCGGCACACCTGGTTTAGAGCGGGGTGGCAGCTGCGCGGACGTGCGCGAGGGCAGTTTACCGGGCCGTGCAGTGCGCCCGGCGGGCCGGTTAATGTTCCACACGGCTGGCGAAGTTGCAAATGATTCCTGAGCAAAGTCAAGCATGTCTTGTCTATCCAATATGTCTATCACTTGTTGAAGGGAGGGATTGACGAGTTTCAAAATCTGTTCCCGTATGCGAACATCAGAAACGTTCTGTGCTATTGCATCACGCACCATAGTATCTGAAGAAGGGAGTCCACATTCACACTCAAAAGCACAATCCCTAGTAAGGCCTTGCAATGTTGCAACCCACTCCCCATTAGTTTGACCGGCCGTACGTTTTGTACGAAAGAACGTATACCTCTTTGCAACTACATTGACTGTTTCTTTGAAATAGGCGTCCAATGCCGACAAAATTTCTTCGTAGGACAGAGTTGCTACGTCGCGTCGGGGAAATAATTTCACTATCACACGGTACGTTTGCACCCCTACACACGCCAATATATGAGGCTGCCGCTCGTTACCTTGAATTCTGTAGGCGGCGAGATGAAATCCAAACTGGCGTGACCACTCCATCCATGTTTCCACGTCTGCTTGAAAATTACGGAATGGTGGTGCAACTGCATGTTGTGGCTGCGGTAGCAGTGAAGCGGCGGCGGCCGCATCGTTTTGCATTGCACGTTGACCCTGGACGAGCTGTCCAAGGGCATCCAATAACGCCTGCGTCTGCTGATTCTGCAAGCGATAAAATTCGGACAGTACATCTGGCGAAGCCATGACACAATTAAATGTAAGCAATTAGAAAGAACAAGACCCTTTCCATTGACTCGTTGCCAAAAAATGTTGTGTCTAGACAAGACAGCGTAGACACAATGAGAGGAAGCCGAAAGGCACGCGCTACGCTCACGCAGATGGGCGTGAGGTCTGAAACAGGATACGTAATGAATGCTATAAAGAAAAGTACATAGCTTCTGGAATACTTAACTTTAATCCATCCTTTTGGTACATCTGGAGATTGTGGCGATACAAGTGAGACTCTTTAGATACATGCAATGTTACTAATGGCGCCTTGCTAGGTCGTAGCCATTGACTTAGCTGAAGGCCATTCTAACTATCTGCTCGGCAAAAGAGCGAGGCTTCATCAGTGTAGTCGCTAGCTACGTCGTCCGTACAACTGGGGCGAGTGCTATTCCGTATCTCGAGACCTGCCTTGTGGTGGCGCTCAGTCTGCAATCACACAGTGGCGACACGCGGGTCCGACATGTACTAATGGACCGCGGCCGATTTAAAACTACCACCTAGCAAGTGTGGTGTTGGGCGGTGACACCACAATTTTCATGCATATTTACACTTGAACCGTTGTCTGGATTTACAGTTCCCTCACCAGACATAGGTTCTGATTTAAGTTTAACCTCAGTTTCTTCTGGCGGTTCCATCGCCGACAGTCTTTTAGTGCAGGTTAGTAAAATTTTTAACAGCTTTTCACTTAACTTAGTTCCTTCTGCACGACGTATGGCATTGCTGGCGCGGCGTACCAGGATTACTGATGCGGCGCGGCGCGTTGAACTGCAGATGGCACTTTGACGGCTGCTGTGTGTTTGCGTGGCCCGCAACTGCAGGTGCGGCTCCAGTTGCTCTGGCGGACGACTGCAGTGAGGCGAAACTGGCTTCTCGTGATGCCGGCAGCACCGCTAGACTCAGTGCCAGCTCCGTCAATCCAGATGCGTTGTTAATCCAATTGGGTCGTCCACAAGCACACGTAACATTATCACTGTTCTATTATTCAGTTGCATGTCGCATTTCACTCCCGAATCCGAATATTTAAAAATCACTTTCACTTTTACTCAGTTTGTTTCCCTGCCGATGCACCATATGTGGGGCGGCGGGTGGATATAATTGTTGTTATTAAATGTTCCTATTATTTATTTAATGCTGTTGTTTGCCGTTCTCAACACTGGCTCTCTAACTACAATATTGGCAACTAGAAAGTGATTAGCAAAACGTGAAGCCTGTAATTAAAATTCCTAGTGCCCACTTCATCTGAGAAATACATTTATAGCTACAGCTTATAGCTCTGAGGAATTAGGAGATTGTTTGGGATTCATAATCAAAAACCATTCTCTCTAAAATGTTCTCTATATTCTGCAAGTCACAGGCCAAAAAGAACCCACACAATCCAACTACCAGAGCAGTTCGGAGTCGCAACTATAACTGTTCAAATTAAATGTTTAAGTGAATGCTCGCCATAATTTGATGATGTAAAAAATGAAATCCCATGCTTCTTTACAGAGCATAGGGGAATGGTGCGGGAGACCCGCACTGCTTTACTAATAATGCTCATCAAACGCCACACTAAATAATGGTAGAATGTCTGTCCCGCGACGGCACATGAGAATATGACATACGCAAACTGAAGATAGATCATTAAAGTCATCCCAGAATTAACACTTCTCTCGAAAACGATTTCACGGTTATGCGTATCCCAAGTAACTTATTACGGCATCTGAGGTTGTTTATAGCAATGATACTGACGCGACGCAACTCCCAGCACAGGTGGTGCGCTAATCAGCGTCTGGAGAGAACTGGGGCCTTTTCTCTCATGCAGCGTTCTTACATATAAAGCCGCGGTGCGGATGGCTAAGGGAATGCCTGATCAAATCCACTCTCCCGACTAGCCGCTGGGCTAGTAATGCACCACTTTAAGTTATCGAATAAATCATTGCTTCCTTTGCTGATGGCCGATGAAGCTCTCAATTTAAATGTGCCCTTTGGAGATACGCTATCGCTATAGTTTTATAGTTATTCAGTTGAAACTTCTCACATCTTTATGATTATAGCGTGTCTCCATTCTACTTAAATCTAAACATCCTAGCCTTATTTATTAGCCTACTTAATCTATCTTGCTTCCTTAAGTTTTAAGACAAAAACCAGAAAATTATGAATTTCAACTAAAATCTTAATTTGTGAGATCCAGAATACTGTTTCTATTAAATTATTATGAAAAGAAAACTAAATATAAATTTTTAAGTTTCTAGCTCTTTTCTGTTGCGCCAATGATTTTTACAGAAAAACGTCCAAATTTCGAAAATGGTTAAAGTTATTGAACTGATATTCAACACATATTGATTTAGTATTACTCCTGACATGCTAGAAATGTTTCAGGTTATTTACTTGATTTTTAAAGTATTGCGCAACATTTATGACGTCAGAGCTAGTTACAGCGGACTAGGCTGGCACACAATGGAAAGACTGATGTGAATTTTATAAGGCGTGAGTAGGCTGCTTCCCTACAGACTGTTTATGCTTTCAAATTCCCAAGTGGATAGTCCTTTATATAATTTGACAACCAACCTCTTTGAGCTATTCTTGCATCTCTTTACAGACTAAATCACACTGTTTTACCATTTCAAGCTGCAAATACTTAGATAATTTGGCTGTAAGTCACATCTGTATTGGAAACTTTACGGTCTGAAGAGTCTATTTTTGTAGGTAACTCTTCTCAAGTGGCTTTAATACTAGTAGGTAGTTCGTCAAATTGCTTTAGCTTTTCTGCTTGAGCCACCACAAGAGCTAATAATTCTTCCATTTTGTGAGTGGTGAAAGGCATACAATAATAACAGCAGACTACCTAACAACTGTGCAGTGGTTCATCGGGACATCGCTTTGTCCATGCACAATGCATTTGTGGTACAGTATAGCTTTCAATGCCCCCAATTAGGTGAACTGTAAAATTCCCATACTGAGGGTTTTTCTTTTTTAGAGATTTTTTTGTGATGAATTGGAGACATACAGTTGTCTAGTGTTGTACATTGGTGTCAAAACTGCATTATGACATATCAGGCTACCAGTACCTACCAGTCTGCTGACTGGCTGCCACACTGTGAAGTGAAGCAGCACTAACGTTGCACTCATAACTTTGAAATCAGCATTCAAAATTATCCCTTATCATCAGCATACTGCTACTTGACCTGTGTGCCAAAAGCTTTTACTCAAGCGTGCAAATATACCTTGCTGTTGACCTCATTGCTATGGTCAACTATTTCCTTTCATTCAATTCTGCACAACAGAGGAGCAATGACACAGGTGAGAAGTGATGTGGGCATGACAAAGGAGTTTCCAGCAAAAGTAGGGTTACATCAAGGGTCTGCGCTTAGTCCCTACCTCTTTGATCTGATTACGGATGTGGTGGTGAAAGATGTGAAGAAGGAAGCACCGTGGAATATGATGTTTGCGGATGATGTGGTTCTTTGTGAGCAGAGCATTGACAGACTTGAGGAAAAGCTGGAGGATTGGAGGAAGGCACTAGAAGAAAGAGGGATGAAAATTTGCAGGAAAAAGTCAGAATATTTAGCACTGAAGGATGTGCAGATGAGGTCTTGCAAGATCCAGGATGATGTGCTGAAATTGGTCTGCAAATTTAAATACCTGGGGTCATACATACAGAGGGACGGAGGACTGGAAAGCGAGATAAAACACCAAATAAATTGCAGTTGGAACAACTGGAGGAAAATGAGTGGAGTGTTGTGTGACAAGAAGATGAGCATTGGGTTGAAAGGAAAAGTGTACAAGTCGGTGGTAAGGCCTGCTATGATATATGGGGCAGACACATGGCCAATCACAGTAGCCCAGGAAAGGAAGATGGAAGTGGCGGGAATGAGGATGCTGACGTGGATGTGTGGGGTAACAAGGAAGGACAGGTTTAGAAATGAATTTGTTAGAGGAGCTGTGAAAGCGGGACCCATGGGGAAAAAGATACATGAGAGCAGACTAAGGTGGTACGGACACTTACAGAGAAAATGGCAAGAGTATATCGGAACAGAGTTGGAGATATAAAGATTGAAGGAGAGGAAGACTGAAGATGAGATGGAAGGATAAGATATCCGTGGACCTAAGGGAGAAAAGATGGAAGAAGGAAGAGGCAATGGATAGAGTACTATGGAGGAGAAGGATCCAGAAGAGCAATGCCGACCCTACGTGACGTGGGACAAGGCGATGACGAAGAAGAAGAAGAAAGAATTCTGCACAACAATTAAAATTTCTTTGTTTTCACAAAATGGAAATTATTTCTTCTTCAATATTTTAATTATGTTGAGGGACATTAAAGTATGTGCTCGCTCTATATTCTTCACTGTTTACCTTGGTGGCTCTAGGCAATGTCATATTTTCTTCTGTTACTTTTTGGAAATTCTTCTTATTTTTGATAACCTCTTATCTATGCCCCTTTTATCCACATCCTACATTTATGGCACGGAAATGGAATACGACTTCACTTTTCTGCAGCAGGACTAAGCCCAGAGGATGTGTTACCTTCCAGCTCCCTGATGCTATACTGGATACTTTTTACTTGAATTATTTTCTTGTATGATCACCTTTCTTGAAGTATCTTGCAGTGGACCTGCTATGCAGTGAAACCAGCTGTTGCCATCTGTCTTCTTTTCTGTCTGCTGAGGGCAAAGCGTTGAAAGAGAGCTTTGAAGTATTCAAGCTACTAAATGACATAAACATTTGTCAATAGCATTTCTGTATTTTGTTGCTCCAATATAACAATTACAGTCCTCAGTGAACAGATCTCTCATTAATCAATAGATCTTACCAACATTGCTCAACAGACTCTTGGAACAGAAAGGAATAGAATGACATTTTTCTTAAGCTTCTACCAACTGTTTTTCAGTTATTTTCATTGTCAGCAGTGCCTGTTGTTCTCTGCTTTCCAGAACACTGCAAGCCATGATGCCAAAGTATAAGCAATACCAGCACAGCAGGTAAGGACACTTGATTGGTGTCACACTTTGCCAATGTCCCTCTTGTGCTTCTTTTATCATCTTGGCACATATGTCAAAACAAGGTGCAATAGTTAGGCCACTCCTGGCTAATACACTGTCATTGGACAGAACCCCCTGACATCACTAGGCACACTGAGACTGTGATGCTGTTCCTCAGTTTCATTTTTCATATTGATCACAAGTAGTTATGTCTTTTAGCTGTGGTACATTTTAAAACAACTTCAGTTCTAATTAGCCAACCTGGAAACATTATACAACAGAGTTAAAAAATGGAATGGAGTTACTCAATGCAGAAGAGTATCGCACATCTGGCATTATTGCCCCTCACAGTTGTGTACATTTATTGTTTATAGTAATTATCAGATCAACATAAACCCTGCTGTTTAACATCAGGTGGTTGTTGCTGTTGTGGTCTTCAGTCCTGAGACTGGTTTGATGCAGCTCTCCGTGCTACTCTATCCTGTGCAAGCTGCTTCATCTCCCAGTACCTACTGCAACCTACATCCCTCTGAATCTGTTTAGTGTATTCATCTCTTGGTCTCCCTCTACAATTTTTACCCTCCACATTGCCCTCCAATACTAAATTGATGATCCCTTGATGCCTCAGAACATGTCCTACCAACCGATCCCTTCTTCTAGTCAAGTTGTGCCTCAAACTACTTCTCTCTCCAATCCTCTCCAATACCTCCTAGTTAGTTATGTGATCTACCCATCTAATCTTCAACATTCTTCTGTAGCACCACATTTTGAAAGTTTCTATTCTCTTCTTGTCCAAACTATTTATCGTCCATGTTTCACTTCCATGTATAGCTACACTCCATACAAATACTTTCAGAAACGACTTCCTGACACTTAAATCTATACTTGATGTTAACAAATTTCTCTTCTTCAGAAACGCTTTCCTTGCCATTGCCAGTCTACGTTTTATATCCTCTCTACTTTGACCATCATTAGTTATTTTGCTCCCCAAACAGCAAAACTCCTTTACTACTTTAAGTGTCTCATTTCCTAATCTAATTCCTCAGCATCATCCGACTTAATTCGACTACATTTCATTATCCTTGTTTTGCTTTTGTTGATGTTCATCTTATATCCTCCTTTCAAGAACTATCCATTCTGTTCAACTGCTCTTCCAGGTCCTTTGCTGTCTCTGACAGAATTACAATGTCATCGGCGAACCTCAAAGTTTTTATTCTTCTCTATGGATTTTAATACCTACACCGAATTTTTCTTTTGTTTCCTTCACTGCTTGCTGATATACAGATTGAATAACAGTGGGGAGAGGCTACAACCCTATCTCACTCCCTTCCCAACCACTGCTTCCCTTTCATGTCCCCCGACTCTTATAACTGCCATATGGTTTCTGTACAAATTGTAAATAGCCTTTTGCTCCCTGTATTTTACCCCTGCCACCTTCAGAATTTGAAAGACAGTGTTCCAGTCAACATTGTCAAAAGCTTTCTCTAAGTCTACAAATGCTAGAAACATCAGGTATGTTACACAAATAAATAAATAACACCGATGTTATTGTAAAAGATATTTGTATAAATATACTTGGTCTCTACCAATGTATTCAGCCTTTAGAAATCACAGTAATTCAGTCTTGAAGTGCAGTTTCTTTTGAAGCATGTTTACAATTATCTTGTTCAGCCTACTGTTGAAGTACTGTAGTGTACTCTTATACTGGGATATGCTGAACAATTTAACACAATTTTTAGAAGCAAGTTGTCTTTGCTTCTACCTTTGGTCACATTACAAGACAGATTTCTGATCAAACTAGTGCCTCATTTGATGCTTAACTGAATGGAATAATAGGTTTTGTAATCTGTGTTAGCTTTTATCAAAGCTACAATTATTTGAAGAGAGAGAATTGTCCTTTGCTTGAGGATCAAACATTGCATCCAATGTTCTCAGCCATGGCAGCAGTAAATTCTTTAACAATTTGCGGTGTAATTGGCTCTAAGCCTCTCTCAGGAGCCATTCCCTAATTGGCAGTTAATTTGAACTTCTGAACATGTTGTTTAAACTCTGTGGGTATTACTTAAATGTGTCGACACTTGTGAATAGCAGCAGCACTGTAGCTGTTGTTCTAATAAAACAGCATTACCAGTAAAGCCCACTCACCTTGTCCAGAAATATATTGACTGTCTGCAATTGTAATGCTCACTGATGCTTCTGTTTCAACCCTACATTGCCATACCAGTACCAGTCATGACAACTAACAATGCAAATCCTGAGCACACATTCTGAGCAGCATTCCTATAAAGCTGGATACCTAAACAGTAAATTGTTTTCCATCTATACTGGCTCAAGTAGTGGAAGTTTAATTATAACTACCTTGTATAATGAATATGGAAGCTGCTTCAGTTAGCTTCAGTTAGCCACAAATAAGATGTATTTCTCAGTCAGTGTGGATAGTGATGGGATAGTATCAGTATTCTATAATGTACCCATTGTTGAAATTGCCAGGAAACCACTTAAGAAGATTTTTGGAAGTTTGTTTGGCCATGATTGTAGGAAGGTGTTCAAGTCTTCAAGGAGTTTTGACGTCCATGAACTCAGTTATTGGTTTCTTTAGTGATATAAGAAACATAGGAGTGTCTTACTTGACAGCTATGTTGAACTTAGACTTCCTAGAGAATTATTTTTTCCAGGTTGCAGTCATGGTGCATTCCACAATGTCCAAAGCAAAAACAATATACTCATTATAATAGTGACAGGAAATTCAAACACTATTTCTTTTAGTCAAATAAAACTGTATCGTTCCAGAGACCTTTTCAAGTTTCAAACATCTATGATATATATATGCACACTGAAGCGATGAATGAAAATATGTGCCAGGCTGGGATTTGAAACTGGGTCTCCTCTACCTAGTGAGCAGGAGAGACGGGTTTTAATTCCAGCCTTGGTACAAATGTTCATTCATCAGTTCAGTCTGCATACATACTATTCCTTTTTCTGATGGTGCTATATATTGGTGATGATGTAAGTCAGTCATCTGTCTATACTTCCACTGACATGTTAACAAAGGCTGAAGACTGCTACTGATAACATTCTTTCACTTTCTAAGTAAACATCAAATCTGCCCTGATGTGAAACTTTGTGACAAAATAGCAGTTTTATGTTTCACTTAATCTTCTGTTAAGTCATGACCCAGCCATTAGCCTGTGCTTTATTGTTATTAGGTTCTAAGATCCTCATTTTTTTGTGTTACTAATATGGCTGAATCTGCTGTAGATTCAGTACTTTTAGAAAATGATGAATCATAGCATCCTGTGTTCTATTGGTCATGTTGTTGCAATGAGTTACAGTACAGTTATTCCTATTCTTATTTAGCTCACTGGCAATGCAGATTTTACTAGGAAAGTAGCAACAACTCAAATCATGGCACTAGCCATGCACGAAAGCATTACTACTCGGAGACTGCTGCTAGTAACAATGTTCAGGTTGCTCTGTGCCTCTCCAATGACATCACAACAGGCTGTCTTGCAGGAAGCCAGAATACGTCTCCCTGGACATAACCATTAACCAGCTGGCTATCCAACCAAATGATGACCACCAAACTCCAGCTGAGAACAAAATTAAGCACCCAGTGGTAGAACATTAGTTTCAATGGCTGCTTAACAACCTAAGCCTTCTTTGGGGTTCTATGTGCACAAGCTCCTGCTGCAAAGTTCTAAGACCATTCATCCTACACTTATTCTCTGCAGTCTCCCTCTCTTTTTGTCCCCTGACCCTCTCAGACACATAACTTTGCACTGCACACACCACCATCTGCTTGTGGCCTGAACTATCTCACTAGTGCCACACTTCTACCCCATGTACCTGGTGCATCTCCCTCTCAGCTGTCAGACACCCTTCCCCTACCCTGCTTCCCACTCTCCATCTCCTTTTTCCCTTTGCCCATTCCACCAAACTTAGGGCATAACGCCAGTCAGGCTGTAGTGCTGCATGATGTAGCCAGTCAAGACAATGTAGCTGTGGAGTTGTATGGGTGCTCTTCAGCTCACTGGAGGTTTTGTCCAAAAGCTAGCAATGGTCTGAGTGTTGTTTATTTGCCTATTGATTAATCAGCACCTCAACTATTTATTTAGTTGTTACCATTACTCCTAAAATAATTAGTATTTCCTAGTTCCCCTTATAAATTGTAACATTTTACCGAGGTAGAATATATGAATGAAATTCCTGTCTTACAACTGGTTACAACCAAACCACCAAGCATCTGAAACAGGAAGTTGACATAAAAAATTGGTTAAGCCTTCTAGTTGCCTATTAAAGCAGTGCAGAACATGAATATTATAATTTATTTCATTTCACAGCAGAAGGTTCTTCTCTCTTGCTTTCTTTAATATGCATGTAAAAGTGGCAGCTATATTTATTGAGGAGAAGTGATAAAGTCGTGGACAACAAATGAGAAATTTTAGCTTCAGCTGAATTGCAGGAAAATGGAAAATATTATCATAAAATCACATGAACCATGCAAGACTTGATGCATCCAGAAATAACTATATTGTTTTAAGGGGTATAGTTTTATACAAACACGAAAGCATAATCAATCATGTTATTGCTGTGGTCTGCAGTCCAGAGACTAGTTTGATGCAGCTCTCCATGCTACTCTATCCTGTGCAAGCTTCTTCATCTCCCAGTACCTACTGCAACCTATATCCTTCTGAATCTGCTTAGTGTATTCATCTCTTGGTCTCCCTCTACGATTTTTACCCTCCACACTGCCCTCCAATACGAAATGGTGATCCCTTGATGCCTCAGAACATGATAATGTAACTAAAATATACCTTAGCTTTAAATATAACTATCAGAAACCACAGATTTGTTGCATGCATTATCCTATTCTGGCACACTTTTTTTAAAAAAACAATGGGGAAAAAAACTTTATAAGGAATAAAACTAATTTACAGTTGAAAAATGAATGTATTCTGCATGAAATAATTACTAAGCTTTTTGTTAAAATAAAGTACATTCTCATTCCATAAATCTGGTGCACAGAGTAACATGCTGCTGCTGTGGAAATTATGGTTTAATTTTATTTGATTTTTCATTCCATAATGACAAAGTGTCATAGTTTTATGCTAAGTAACACTGTCAGTAATTACAAGAGAAAACCCAAGACTTCAATATAACAGTCATATTCAATTGACTTGAAACGTTATATGTTTACAAATGCAGCAAATCTAATGTATTGCTGTCAGACTGTACTCCACCCATTACACGAGCCTCAGTCTTCACGCAATTTATCTTGAATTCGTTGAATGCTGCGCAAAAGTCTAGTTAGTAGGAATGCAACAGATGTTTCACGTGGCCCAGTTCGTCGACCTTCCTTGCCTGCAGTTGCTAAGCTGGGGTTACTTACACGTTGCATGAGAGCCTTTGTCTGTCGTTTCAGTACTGTCACCTGTAGGCATACATCAACAAACAACAAACTCTACATGAGAAAGACACAAAGGCAAACAATATCAACATTAGCAGAAATTCTTGGACTTTAGAAAAATTGTGTTATTGACACTTTACATGAATGAGAAGATGATGAGATGAAAGAGTAGTAAGACATGGATTATAAATAGGCTTAAAGTGCCAAAGGGTAAGTTTCCATTTTCAAAACTGCAATCCTTTGCACTGGGATGAAACACACAAATGGTTCAAATTACAGAACATGGATTCTTGTGGTTTCCATGGCGTAAGACATAAAATGCAGCTTGGCATTTTACTTGTGCTTGCTTTATGACTTTCTGAATCAGGTTTTCCTTAATACAACAAAAGAGAGTAAAATATTTAAGGAAATAAGGCCAGTCAGGAATTAAACTAAAAATTTCATCTGTAATACTAAATATAAGACAATGCAGCGGAAGTGTGTACAGAGAGAATCAGCAGTGAAATGCTAACAATAAATGAGATATTGAAAATCAGTAACTAACAAGAAACAGAGAGTACTCAACAAATCAAAGACCGAAAATAGATGCATAAGTGACACAAAAATCAACTTCATCAAAGGGAAAAAGGGAGGGTAGGCATGAGGATCTGAAGCATTAGCAAAAGAATTGGTTAAAGAGCAACAAGAGGTGTAAGAAGGCAGATAGTGCTAATGGAACATTCCCAGTTTGTGATCAGTTAAGAGTGGAAACGGAAAGGCAATGGTGCAGTACAGACATGCCACACATCCATAGTGAAAATAACAAAAACCTTCAATGAAATAGCCACAAGATCAAAAATAAAGCACATAATTAGTTATTCTTGTGCATGTTAGTGTTCTCAGATAGTGCTAATGGAACATTCCCAGTTTGTGATCAGTTAAGAGTGGAAACAGAAAGGCAATGGTGCAGTACAGACATGCCGCACATCCACAGTGAAAATAACAAAAACCTTCAATGAAATAGCCACAAGATCAAAAACAAAGCACATAATTAGTTATTCCTGTGCATGTTAGTGTTCTCATGAAAAAACCAGGGAGGACAATGACAACATCTTTGCTTCAAAACAACAACTTCCAAAAATATTAGAGACAGAAAATAAAATGCTGATGGAGTAAGTCATGAACCCAGAGACTGAACTCCACAGAAAAGAAAAACAATTGGTCAATTCTGAAGCTATGCTAAATTTTGAATGTACTACTTCAGATAGTGTATTTAAAAAACAGAAAATAAGTAATCCCTCATTGAAAGTTATGAGCAATTGAAAAACAAATCAGATATAATAAAAAATAGATTTACAGTGAAGCTGGATACAGAAAAAGACTCAAAACATCAAAATATTGCCAGAGGACAGAGAAATGGAAATTCCATGCCATTGTGTGAAAATAAAGTTAAAGTGAAGAGCGTTTTTTTCATTATGCAACAATCACAGTCATAGAATTGCAGCAAAATTAGCAGAAAAATGCAATGTTAAGGGTTCCATTATGTAAAATAACAAACTTAACAAAATGTGCCAAAGCAATGAGCTTTACTTTTTCCCACTAGTGAAAAAATGCTTAAACCAGCTAACTGACACAAATGTTCTTACTGTGAACATTTCACATTCTTCTGATTTAACACCTTGGTCATGCATAAGCTGTGAAATCGGTACTGCAGGCAAGCATATTACAGAAAAATATGTGCTTACTTTAAAAATAATGAACTTATGGACTTAAGGTGCTTAAAACAATGAAACCATTTCTGCTAATAGACTCCATTTCAATGTGTTAGAAGAGATGCTCCTAGCCAAAAAATATTTACATGTGTTGGGTAAATGGGTTGCAGACAGTAAAACTGACAGGACAACGCAAATTACAAAGTGCTTTAAACTAAAAACAGCTGTGTTGAAGGAAGGCAAGAAACTGAAACTTCATAAAATCAATTTGAAAATCAAACACACACATATTGTAAACCGGTTAAAACCAAAGAGAACAGAGACAAAGAGGGAAGAGCAATTAAAACATACAAATATCAATGTATCTATCAGGCAATCACAAATTACAAGCTGGTCTCACCTGATAAGAAGAGGCAAAGGAGGCAGTCCAACAAACCTTCACAAGTAAACACAGGTGGAAATCACTCATGTGAACAACACAGAGGATTTTCTGGTACCTTGTACCAGCAAATGAGTGGAACTGAAGATTATGCTTTCAAAGTACAATCCACAATATTAAGTTGTCAGCAGGAAAAATTCATATTCAGTACACTGATAACAAGAAACAAGAAGCAGAAGTACTCCTAAGCAAAATATTCAGCCAGACATGTTATGCATCAGTGAGTGTAAGCTAAATGAGTCAGATAGGTAATCTGACAAGCATTGAGTTGTCAACAGATGCACAAAAAAGAAAGAAAACTTGTTAGCTTCTGGAGTTTATCCTTTTATGAGCAGTAAAATACACCTACAGTAAAGTACACACATACATGCATACATCCACCTGTGCCCCCGCGTGGTGCCGGCTGGACTATAAAGGACTATATCTTATACAATTACTTCTGTAGATTCAAACATAAACATGGAAGACTTCTGCATATCGGGTGTGAAAAATCTATATGAAATATTACAATGTTTGGAGGAGGTAAAAAGAAACATTTTTTCTCAGTGACAAAAATGTTAAAGATGAAACATATTTCCACTAGGATCCATGAAAGTTTTGATGCTAGAGATGTTCAGAAATGGTGCTCAGACTAATCATATGATGAGTATTGTTTTAGAGAATTTGCTGACTACCTATGGATTTCTTTTGTGTGGAGGCAGATGAAGCATATGGTATACAAAACTCTGATAGATACTGCAGAAGAGCTGGTTCCCCATTTGGCTGAAGCTGCAAACATTATTCATGAAAGACTTTGTTGTTTTGAGCTTGTTAGACAAACATTAGCAAGCAGATGCCAGTTCTGCGTTAATGTAAAAGGGTGATATTTTGAGAAACATCTCTAAAACAATGTTTATCACATCCCTGCTTGAACAACACCTCTGAACATCACTATCGTCAAAACCTTCATGGTACTCTACAGGGAAATGTTGCAATTGTGGCATTTTTGTCACATAGAAAGAGAGCTTTTTTTTTTCATCGGGTTTGATTACATGGAATAATTGTCCACCAGGACTGTGATGTTGAAAGGGTGCAGGAATTTTCAGACTTAAAATCTTGAAATATGTGTGAATTTATCACACTAAAATTCTGCTCCCTTTATGATGTCTACAAATAAGTAAACACATAGAGTCATAGCTTTATTTCTGGTATTGATTCCTGTCATATGATGTTATTCTAAAAACTCATGTTTCAGGCATCTATTGTAGATATTTGTCTGTGTGTGGTCTACAGGCAGTGTTGGAATGCAGAACTGATGTGATGTCAGAGCAAGTGTAGTGAAATCACACCATCAATTGCAGCTCCAAGGAATATGTCAGAAGATTCCTTGAACCGGTATGAACAATGCTGTAGAAGAGATCATCAGACTCTGATGTATATTTTTTGGCGTCTCTTGTCTGAAGACTCTGGATAGAGTCTTCTTCTGACAGTCTCAAGAGGCACTTTATGTTGTGTAACTGTGTCAGTAACTAAAGTAATTTGTCAATGAGAACTCCAGTCTCCCAATTTAAGTAGAACGAGTACGTAATGGCTTTATGTGGTGTACTATGGTTTGGGTACTGTATGAGAGTAATGCACAATTATCATGGTCAGAGTAATGCATGATTGTCAAGGTCTCAGATTAAAGAAATATCACCAACATAAATTAACACCCCACCCCCACTATGTAATGCAGGACAGAAAGAAGGTCTTCTAAGTCATAATATCATCTGTACTTTATTGCAGACCTAAATTTCAGCTAACAGTGCAGCTATCATCAGCGTGTTACAGGTAGTCATGTAGACTGAGCATAATTATAACAACACATATTACAGTATAACTTTGACATGTACAAGCATCAGTTAAAAGAAATAAATAAATTAAAAAAAAACTCTTCCATGAGTTTTTTTAAGTGATGCTTGTACATGCCAAAGTAATATTGTAATGTGTGTCTTTATAACCATGGTGAGTTTACATGACTGCTTGTAATGTACTGATGACAGCTGTTCTGTTAGCTGAAATCTAGATAAAAGACAGATGATACCGTGATCACTGCTGACCTGCTTTCTGTACTGAGTTTCTTTTTATCTATGTCTACATCTGTACACTGCAAATCACTGTGAAGTTCATGGCAGAGAGTATGTCCCATTGTACCAGTTACTAGGATTTCTTCCTGTTCTTCATATAATGGAGCATGGGAAGAATGATTGTTTGATTGCCCCTTTACATGCTGTAATTATTCTAATCTTATCCCCATTATCCCTACGCGAGTTATACATAGAAGGTTTTAGTGCATTCCTGATCATTAAAAATCAGTTCTTGAAACTTTGATAGTAGACTTTCCTTGGATAGTTTACATCATATTTAAGAGTCTGACAATTCAGTTCTTTCAACACCTCAGTGACAGTCTCCCATGGGTCAAATAATACTGTGACCATTAGTGCTGTCCTTTTCTGTATACATTCAATATCCCCTGTTAGTCTTATTTGATATGGCCCCCACACACTTGAGCAATATTTTAGAATCAATCACACAAGTCATTTGTAGGCACTCTCCTTTGTAGGCTGGTTGCACTTCCCCGGTTGTGTACCAATGAACCCCAGTCTGGCAGTTACTTTACCTACAACTGAGACTACATGGTCATTCCACTTCATATGCCTACAAACTGCTACACCCAGGTGTTTGTATCAGTTGGCTGATTTCAACAGCAACTCATTGATATTATAGTCATATGATAGTAATTTTTTTGTTTTGTGAAGGGCACAATTTTACATTTCTGAACATTTAAAGCAAGTTGCCAGTCTTTGCACCACTTTGAAATCTTATTAAGATCTGACTGAATATTTATGCAGCTTCTTTCAGACAATGCTTCATTATAGATGACTGCATCATCTGCAGAAAGTCTGAGGTTACTATCAATACTGTTTACAAGGTCATTAACATACAACATGAGCAGCAAGGGGTCCAACACACTTCCCTGGGGCACATCCAAAGTTAATTCTACACCTGACAGTGACTCTCCATTCCTCTCAAGTTTTATAACAGCTGAGCATAATCAGAACAATTCATGTATGCTTCCTGGCTGCTGCAAGTCACCAGCATATTGGTTACTTATTAATCTTTGTGTCTGATTAACTGTGCACTTGATTTAGCCTTCTAAATCATGCTTACTGATCCTTTGTATTTTAAGAGAACGCAAACTGCTATTAAGCTTATAACATTCTTCCATCTGCACATATTTATCAGATGAAACCAAAGCTGCAACAGCTGCCAATTTGTTATGGAGTTCCACATGACAGTTTAAATACAACCTTTGCCCATCTGAACCACACTTGCTAAAATTTTTCAACTGGTTTGCCAGAGTTTCATTAACTTGTATTAAATTTTTCTGGTGTGATGATTTCTCTTCGAAAAAAGATTACAGTATGATCTTTACAGAGATTCAAATTTTGTCAGCAAAATGGTTTTTTCATGTAGACAAATTGTACATCCTTCATTAAAAGTCATGTTGGAATGACTCAACAACAGTTACTTTCCTTCAGGAGGAAAATCTCAAATATTTAAGCCTTTTGTTGGAATTATATGTCATGAAAAGACTACTTAAAGCATCCATATTACGAAAAGAATACTTTGGCAGATCTTTACTTGCTGAATCTATCAGGTATTCAAACAACAGTATAAGATCACCTGCAAAAATTAAGTTTTCTTACGTTTTTAAAGTTGAATACCTTTTTTTGTATTCTATGGTTCCAAAAACTCAAAAACTTAACAGATTAAGTGTAAGGTTTCATAAATATTCATAGTTCTTATGCAAAGTGGATAGAGCAGCAGCAGGAGAAAACACATAAGACGTGGAGATGCATGAGCTTTTGGAGCCAGTGGCTCTTTCTTCTAGCAGAAGGATTGAAGGGAAAGGAAGAGGGATGAAAGAAAATAACTGGTGAGGTTTGCCCAGAGCCCTGGGTCAGGAGAGATTTATTAGATGGGATTAGAAGAAAAGACTGCTTGTTGGTATCTACACTGGAAGAGATTTGAAAACCTCAGGAGGTAATAAGCACGACAGGGAATACTGAAAAAACCTCATGAAAGATTCAGTAAGAACAGAAAGAAGACAGGTGAGGGGAGTGGGGAAAAATAGATAGGTCAGAAAATTAAAAATGTGGAAATATAAAAGGAAAGTTGGTGGTGAGAACCACACACATGTAAAGCCAGTTCCCACCTGCTGTGTTCTGAGTAGTGTTAGGAGAAAGAATCCAAATGGCACAAGCGGTGAGGGAGGCACCAACATCACAACTGTCATTTATAGAGCAAGCTCTGCAACAGGATATTATGTGTTGCCCATATACACCCTCTGCCTATGCCCATTCAACCTGACTGATAACTTTGTGGTATTCATAGCAATGTAGGAGGCCAAACAGTATTTATACAAAATCTGGCTTTCCCTTTGACGATATATACTTGTATATTTTACAAGTTACAGAGCTGGTGTACATGGTGGTAGTAGGGTGCATAGGGCAAGTCTTACAGTGTGTGTGTGTGTGTGTGTGTGTGTGTGTGTGTGTGTGTGTCACAGGGGTAGGAGCAATATTGTAGGGAAACGGGTGTAGAACGAGCATAGAGTTTGACCAGGACATTTAAAAGATTGGGAGGGTGGGCAAATGATGAACAGCTATTCTAGGTGTGGTGGGCAAAAAGTCAGTCACAATGGACCTTATTTTAGAGCATGATCTTAGGAGTCCATAACCCTGATGACGTAGCTGATTGGTTCATCTGGAAGGCTATACTTAGTACAAAGTGCTAAAAGAAGGGGACATTCCACCAATATATGGGATACTATCAGTCTGACTTCACAGCCACATTGTAGGGTTAGCTCATAAAGCAAGGGAAAACAATAGGTGAGTCTAGTGTGACAGATGCATAGACGACATAAGACAGTGGACTTCTTTGGAGAGGATTGGAATAGTGCCAAACTTTGGTAGTCTTCTTGAGTGTACAGAGTTCATTACTGAGAGCAGTAGTGCACCAGATGTCATTTCACGAGAGAGTGAGTGTGTGTGTGTGTGTGTGTGTGTGTGTGTGTGTGTGTGTGTGTGTTACTTACAGGCACTCAAAGGCAAGGTTATCAGTGCCCTTACCCATATTAAAAGTAACGAATGCGAAGAAAAGTAGTGAAATGTGACCATACATGTTAAGACAATGGGAAAGAATAAAAGATGCTATACAGGAGACTAAAACACAAGTAAAATGACTTACATAAAATATGGGTGAGCTAGTCACCTCGTGAACATATTAAAACTACCCCCTAAAATCTTGATAAAAATGTTGGACAATTCACAAAACTTTAAAAGTTGAACCACATTTATTTGATCATTACCTAAAATAAACTGCAGATCCGCTGGCAAATAACCGTGGCCCGCTGGTCAGAAAATAAAATGCAGTCTAATAAAACGTAGTGCACAGTGAACTGTATGCCACAAGCACCATGCATCGGAGCATCCTCTTGCTGGACCAAGAAGCCATGCTTCATAGGGCTGTGGCCTATACTAAAGCGAGTGACGAGGACTTCATCTCATTGATGTGGCTGGAAGGAGTTAAGCCACGGCCTTGTTATGGGCTTTGACATGGACCTTATTGTCGGTTATTTCCAGCCATTCATCCTCCCACTGACACAAGACTCTGTATCTCAACAGTGAGGTCGTAGCATGTAGGGGGATGGCACGCTGAAATACCTGAGGATCAAGGCACACCTCCTTGGCTACTAGATCTGCACTTTCATTTCCCACAATTCCCAGGTGCCCTGGTACCCAGCAGAAAGACACCTCCTTCCCCAGCTGTTGTAGCTGGAGGAGGCTATCCTGGATAGTCTGGACTACTTTATCTGCTGGGTACAAAAGTTTCTGAGAGTGAAGGGCACTCAGAGAATCAGAACACACAAGAAATTCAGCACTTGGAGAAAGTCTCATCTGATCCAGTGTCCGCAAGACTGCATACAATTCTGCATCAAAGACAGTACAGGCTTGAGGCAGTCAGACCTTGAGTACACGATCTGGGAAAACAACAGAGCGACCAATAGAATCCCTCTGTTTTTGCCCATCCATAAAAACAGCAATGTAGGCATGGTGCTCAGATAAAATGTCAGAAAATATCACATTAAAAACTGAAGCAGGAGTGCTACCTCTCCTGTACTGCACCAAATCCAAAATCACTCTGGGCCTCTCCAGTAACCAGGGCAGCAGACGGTTAAAACGCTGGATTTGGGATTGAACTGGCTCCATGCCAAGTGACTCTAGCACACACTGCATTCGGATCCCAAATGGCATTGTGGCTCATGGACTGTTGGAAAAAAGGTACTTCAGAGGTGGACAAGTAACATTATGGTGTGCGGGTGAAGTTGGAGCTGCAGGGAACTTATGAAGTCAGAGCTGAGAGGAACTTATGAAGTCAGAGCTGAGAGGAATTCACAAGCCTGATGCACCATGAGGAGCTGGTGCTGGATGGTAAATGGCGGTTCTCCAGCCTCAGCACAGACTGGGTATGGAACTGGTCCAACAAGTACCCGTGGCCAACTAAATCCCCTCATGGTGGACAGTGTCAATGATCCACAAATAAGAGAGCCTCATTGACCCATACACCATGCACCAGTGGTCCAGCTATGAATGCACAAAAGCCCCATAAAATTGGTGGAGGCATGCACTATTTGCTCCCCAAGACCTGACCTGTGGCTAAGACACTTCGACATATTCAGGCCTTGAGCATTCCGGCTTTCAGGTCCGTCAGGTGTGGCAACCACGACAATCTTGAGTCAAAAATGAGGCACAGAAACCTCACTGAGTTACTAAAGTGTAGGATGGTGTCCCTTGTATGGCAAGGCAGATAAATTAAAAATAGGACAAGAACAATTAAAATGAAAATACACGCACACTTATCCACAGAAAATTGAAAACCAGTCCCTCTAACCACCACACTGTAAGCTGCAACTGGTGGCTCACTGTTGCAGCACTGGAGGAGCAACAGAAAACAGCAAAATCATTCACAAATAAGGATCACTGTACAGGACTGCTTACCGTAGATGTGATACTGTTTGTGGCTGGTAAAGAGGGTATCACTTAAAACACTACCCTGAGTGACGCCATTCTCCTGTTTAAATTGATCTGACAGCAAGTCATCAACTCAGATCCTAAAAAACTGGTGAGACAAGAAAGACCATATGAAGATGGGGAGATGGCCACAAAAGTGTGAGAATACCGTGTCTCCAAGTAGCATCATATGTCTTACTGATATCAAAGAATATACCAATATAGTGATGGTTGCATGGGAAAGACTGCTGAATAGCTGCCTCTAGCAGGGTCCGGTTGTTGACAGTGGACCAAAATCTCTGGAATCCAACAGAGAGGGGTTAAGGAGTAGTCTGGTCTCTAACACCCAGACCAGATGACACTTAACCATTTGCTCCAGGATCTTTCCTACACAGCTCATTAATGCAATATTCCGATAACTACTGGCAAATGTGAGGTCCTTTCCTGGTTTCAGAAGATGTATCAACGTTGACTCTCTCCATGGGTTGGGGAAGGTACTGTCTAAGGAGAATTTCCTTTGATGTTGTGGCCAAATGTCTAAGCATGCAGTACCAGATTTGGTTGTGACTGGGTGCAGTATCACGAGTCTCAGACAGAGCTCCCGGAGAAAGGGTAGTTGTAAGTCTCTGAATTGTTGTATCTAAAGTCCAATTTTCTCCTGTCTACAGTCGCATGTTAGTGATGAAATGCTGGATCTTGGCAGGCATTGGCCGTAGTTTGTGCAAAATTCTCTACCAGCATCTGAGCGATGTCTCTGGGAGCTGTTTGGAGACTTCCCTGTTTCAGTCTGCTGCTATTGGTAAGCGACTGTGTTTACCAGAAATCCTCCTGATGGCTTCCCACACTGTCGCAGAACAAGTGGAATGGTTGATGGAGTCCAGGAGTGTTGCCATGACCTTTTCTTGTTCTCCTTGATTACACATTGAGCCTTGACCTTCACGACTCAAAAGGCTATGAAGTTGTCTGTTGTAGGGCAACATTTAAATCGTTGAAGAGCCGCACGTCTATCCCAGATGGCTGAAGAAGACCTGAGGACTTTGGGATGGATAAGTCAGTGGCATGATACATCACTTGTGTGATGTGGGCCACCCTTTCATGGACGCTGTTGCAATGTTCAAACACAGCCAGTTGGCTGACTGGCATTCAGTTAGCCCTCCTGACCATACATGTTGGTGACTTTACTTCAGGTAGTGCCCCATTCACAGAATCTGCAAGAGTGGGAGAGCAGAAAGAGAGGTCAATGGCTGAGAATGACCCAGAAGCAGTGCTGAAATGAGTGTGAGTACCTGTGTTAAGGGATGCACAGCTTGTGAGACATCATGAGGCTTTCCAAAACCCAACCCCGAGGGCAAGTACCGTATTTACTCGAATCTAAGCCGCACTTTTTTTCCGGTTTTTGTAATCCAAAAAACCGCCTGCGGCTTAGAATCGAGTGCAAAGTAAGCGGAAGTTCTGAAAAATGTTGGTAGGTGCCGCCACAAGTGACTTCTGCCATCGAATATAGGTAGCGCTGTATAGGCATGCTTTGCAGGAACAAAGATAAATATTAGCGCCAAAACCTCCGCGTCAGTAAATAAATTAAAAAAATAAGGGTGGAAGACGAGCCTTCTTCTCCGCCCCGAGTTTCGACCACTGCATTTTATACCTTATCCAATGAAGTAAATACAAATTCCGTATTGTTCATCTTTGAATGTAGCAGCATTTCAATGTACTACGAAAATCCGACTGGCAAGACTGTTTGGGATGTTTGCCAATATGGCCAACACCACGTTCTGAATTTTTTCCTACCTGTGAGAAGAGATGGTTGCTAATAGGAACTTTTATGAATTGTGAATTGTTGTGGATTGGCAAGACAGCCAATCCACTATGACAGGAAGCCAAAAGGCACGCGTTTAAGCTCAGGCAGGCTGGCGTGAGGTCTGGAACAGGACAAGGAATTTGTAGTAGCAAGAACGTATGTAACTACTGGAATACTTAACTTTAATTCATAATTGGCGAACATCGCTCTTGACGGTACATGTTTTACAGCATCAATAGTAACTGGTAATGGCGCCCTGCTAGGTCGTAGTAAATGACGTAGCTGAAGGCTATGCTAACTATCGCCTTGGCAAATGAGAGCGTAATTTGTCAGTGAACCATCGCTAGCAAAGTCGGCTGTCTAACTGGGGCGAGTGCTAGGAAGTCTCTCTCTAGACCTGCCGTGTGGCAGCGCTCGGTCTGCAATCACTGATAGTGACGATACGCGGGTCCGATGTATACTAATGGACCGCAGCCGATTTAAAGGCTACCACCTAGCAAGTGTGGTGTCTGGCGGTGACACCACATGAATCACATACAGTATTCTCTTCGCCATAAGAATAATACGAATATATACATTTTGCCATGTATTCTTTCATGTTTGCTGCTATCTCATTTAAATCCTGCCTGCCTAATAAGCTACGAAACTAGGGTGAGACAACAGCAAACGCGGAAGAATATACATATCATGTCATGTTTATATTCGTATTATTCTTATGCCTAATAGTGATACAGTCAGAAATGAAGCACGGCAATTGATTAGATTCTTAAATCTAAGATGACTCTAATTTCTGTGCAGAATGTAATGTACTGAAGAGGCATCTGCAAAGATTTTCAAATGGAGAAAAATTTTCACTAAACTCTCGTTCAGAACGTCTTCTATCAAAAGCAGTCTATTGTTTGGTTCTTGTTGATGATTATCAAAGAAAGCAGTAGTGTAAGTAACAACAAATAGCAGTCTCTTTCTGTTGTTTTCCTAATGGAATGATTCCTCTCTTTTTTTATTGTAAGTGGCGGTAGCGCGCACGAAAACAAGCCATGCCGCGAGCGGGGACAGGCCGTATACACTCATATTAGAATGCGACAAACAATTCATGACACAGTACAGTAATGCATTTTCAGCTTAGAGTGACGTAAACACCTATAACAAAGAGAACGGCACTTACCAGATCAAAGCAAAATAAGCAATCAATTCAAACCAAACGTGAAAAAGGAAAGGTACCCGCATAAATATGGACGGAGCGTGTGATGCATAGCAATGGCTACCCACTAAAGCTTAACTGCTAAGCTTACGACTCGAACCTACTGTAGCTGTATCGTCATTCATTTGACCTAAATTGTGTCTCATATTACAATGGACCAACTTTGTTTCGATTTGTAGATGTGGCCAAAAACTTTTCTCTCTCCTTGAATTTCGAGTCTCAAATTTCAGGTGCGGCTTAGATTCGGGAAATTTTTTTTTCTTGATTTCGAGTCTCATTTTTCAGGTGCGGCTTAGATTCGAGTGCAGCTTAGATTCGAGTAAATACGGTAGAGATCATGCCTCACAAGACACGATGGGCATTGAAGTCTCCCAGTAGGAGATATAGTCGCAGTAGTTGTTCCACAAGATCTATAAGAGCCTCAGAGTCTATTGCATCTCGTGGAAGTAGACACAGCAAGCAAACTGTGATCCCCTGACACCAATGAATTTTGACAGCAACTGATTGCAGGTCAGTAGCCTTGGGGAGAGCAGAGGAGTGATGCGCATTACTGACAAACACAGCAATCACTCCATTGGCTCTCTCCCCAGTGAGGTGATCCTTTCAGTGAAGGGTATAGACCTGTAGCACAGGATTTTCAGTGGCTTTACAATTTATTTCTTGTAAACACAGTATGATGCTGACATTGTTGGTCTGTTTACTTCCTGACTCCATTTGTGAGGGACACTTGGCCTGGGTAGACTTTGGAGCCACAACCCGGGCAGTGGTAGTGGCAGCACTAGATGGTGGACCAGACTGAACTTTGGGGGGGCAGGGAGCTCAGCATTAGCGACCAAAGACTTTTCCAATGGTTTTGGAGGAAATATAGGTGCTAAAGAAACAGTAGCAGTACAATTACACTGACTAATGCAGGTACTAGTGTTAGCACTAGCTACCACCATTTGTGTAGCAGCATCAGTTTTTGTACTGGCTGCTGAGCAACTGATGCAAAGGAGGTAGCGAACATTGGGGGCTGCATGGTCTTATAAATCTTCTTGGCCTCACCATAGGGGATCCGTCGTGTAGTTTTTATCTCCTGTATTTTCCATTCTTCCAGGAAGATGCAGCAGTCCCTGCTCCAGACAGTGTGAGCCCCAGAGCAATTCACACACTTTGGAGGAGACAAACATCTGACTCCTTCGTGGGCAGACTTTCCACATTTGTCACAAGTAGTTATTCCCTTACATTCAAGTTTGGTGTGCCAAATCACTGGCGTTTAAAACTGTGCATGGAACTGGGGCACAGGGCCACACAGTGAAGAAAACCTGCCTTAATATGTTCTGGGAGTTTCGTGCTATTAAAAGTGAGTATGAACGAGTTGGATTTAATCAGATCATTTTCAACCCTTTTCATAACATTCTGTCCACCCCGATAGCTGAGTGGCCAGTGTGACGGATTGTCGTCCTACGGGCCCGGGTTCAATTCCGGACTGGGGCGGGGATTTTCTCCACTCAGGAACTGGGTGTTGTGCTGCCTTCATCATCATTTCATCCCCATCTGGTGCGCAGGTCGCCCAATGTGGTGTCAAATGTAATAAGACCTGCATCAAGGCGGCCGGACCTGCCCCGCAAGGGGCCTCTCGGCCAATGACGCCAAACGCTCATTTCCATTTACATAACATTCTGCACATCTACAATGCCTTCTTGGGCCCATTCAACCTTCAGATCTTCTTTGAGGATGTCCACCAGGTCTCTGCACGTCTCACACCTTTACTGTAGTTTAATGTGGCGTGGAGCTCAGTCTCAATGGCATATCCCCTAGGGGTTTAGGCCTTCTGCAGGTTTGTTACTTGTTGGGAACTTGGTGATTCCACCAACACTGTCCCATTTCATAACCACTTTACTGATTTTAAGGTACCTGCAATCCTCTCAAACCCCTTTTGTACGTAAAAAGGTGACACCTTTTCAAAACTCCCCTCTCTCCGTTTACCCAATAAAAAAACACTCTGGCCAGCAGCATGTGTTCTGTTACTAAAACCACTTGAATTCTTTAATATCTCTGAGTCCAGAGGATTGGCTACATGAGTCCTCTAAATTGATTAGTGTTACTTCCTACCAGTGGCCTACCCATTCCGCTGGAAGGTGGTAGAGAAGACTTCAAAGGATCCATCTCGGTCCCACGATCAGCTAGGTAAATAAAAGTCCATCTATGCAGAACCCTGCATGCCTAGGCAAGCCTTGTACAACTGAGGTGCAGCAGGTTTACCAGAGGTTGCCCACTAACAACTGTTCCATCTCAATAGCCATGCATCTTATCAGCACACAGCACACCTTGAGACTGAGAGTTTTCTTTTATAGAGGTTTTTACCATCCTCACAATCGGGGCAGTCAAGCCAAGCTCCCCGTTCTCTATGACAGCCACACCTTACAGTGGTCACTGAAGCATGCCCAGAGCTTACGGTGACAGGGGACTGGTGGCACTTACCAGTCCCCAGATCAGGAACCCAGGGGTCACCAACCCTGTACTCAGCAAATGAATACTGAGCCCCTGAGGGCTTGGGCAAAGAGAGATCTGATGTATATCCACATATCTGCACCTGGAATTATGAAAGGGAATGGGGGCAAGTATCTGCCTCTCTAGCCAATTCATTCCCTGGGATGTTGACATGACTGAGGACCTAGAGAAAGACAACTGAGCAGACAGCATGGCCAAGGGCAGAGAGAAGGTCATGGACAGCAGAGACCAAAGAGTGACAAGAGTAGCATCGGTCTACAGTGTGCAGGCTGCTTATTGAGTCAGTACATATTAAAAGAATGTGGAAGGAGGCCTGAGTAACCAAATGGAAGGCCGTGTTAATGGCTAGTGGTTCTGCTGTGAACACACTGCATAATCCCAGCAGTAAATGGTGCTCCACGCTAGCAGGAGATGTAAAAGCATATCCTGCCTTATCAATAATTTTAGAGCCATCAGTGTAGTAGATGGTAGCACCCTGAAACTCTTCAAGGATGGAACATGCAAGATGCTGGAATTTCATAGGGGTGACTCTGAGACCTTAGGAGCCTGGGATAGGTCAGTCCAATCCATGGCCTAGGCACCATTCAAGTGGGGTGTGGGAAAAATGCAGAGGGCACATTCCAGTGAGTGGAGATGGAGATCCCAACAGAGGGAAATGAGATGCATTCCAACCGGAAATCCCATCTGAGGGCAGGTAAGAGGGGAGACATCCCACATTTGCAAAGAGGATGGGGCACATGGGATGGTCAGAGAATCGTCAAATGGTGATTGCATAAGAAACCAGGAGTTGGCTCTGTTGTATAATGATGGACAGGGTCAATTAGTTTCAGAGTGGACGGAGCTGCTAAGCCATAAACCTGACATTTATAATCTAGTCTGGACACAACAAGAGCACGGTATATATAGAGAAGAGTAGCACTGTCTGCACCCTGAGATGTGTGGGGCCAGGAGGTGGACAGCATTAAACTTACACATGCAAGCACTCACCAGGTAGCACATATGGGACAACCACATCAGCTGTTTATCAAAAAGAAGGCCAAGAAATGGGACTGTGCTACAACACCTAGGTGTTGGTTGCCTAAATAAAGTTATGGGTCAGGATGTACTGTGGGTCAACAGCAAAAATGCATAATCTGCCTATAGGAGGGAGAAACCTGGAAGCCATGAGAGAGGGCCCACACAGAGGCCCATCAGATGGCACTTCAGAGCTAGTGTTCAGTGGATGCTACCGAGTGGGAGCTGCACCAGATGCAAAAATCATTAACGTACAATGCCAGGGTAATCAGAGGCCCGACAGAGGTTACAAGCCTATTGATGACAATGAGGAAGAGTGTGGCACTTAAAATGGAACCCTGTGGTATACCATTCTCCTAGATCTGAGAGGTGCTGAGTGAAGTGCCAACTCTAATCTGAAGAGCTGGTGGGATAGAAACTAGTGGATAACAATCAGAAGGGGCCCTCAAAAGTGCTAGTCATGGAGGGTAACTAAAATAAGACAGCACCAGGCAATGTTATATGCTAGACCATCCTTCCCAAAACCACTGGGATATGGGGACAAAAGGCTCCAAGGTCTGAGTACCCAACATAATTGGAAGCTAACTATTCTCTCAAGCAGTTTACAAAGGTAATCAAGGGTTACAGGGTAATCAGTCAGTAGCTGTCGAGAGACGTTGGGTTCTTCCTGGGGTTAATTACAGGGATAACTATACTATCTCACAATTGCGAGGGGAAGGCACATGTGAGACAAATGCTAATGTCCAAATGCTGGATCATCTGGTTGTACATGGAATCTGGGCCTTGGGTCACGTCATGTGACGAGATAAGAGTCTGCACGAATTCCCATTCAGTGAAGAGTTAATTATAGATTATAGGTTTCAGTCTTGTGAGGGTTGAAACAGAGGGGGGAGGCTCTTCAACTCATCATTTTTTCCAGTAAAAGGTAGCAGGATAGGAAGTGGATGCCAACCCTATCATAAAGTGTGTCACGAGGTAGTCTATAAGTCTACAAGGACCAATGGATCAGTACACATAACATCCTGTAGGATAAGACTCTGAACAGTTGATTGCTGCTGGTGGCGCAGAAGACTGTGGAGCTTGGACCAAACCTGAGATGTAGAGGCATATGTTCCCAAGGAGGAAACATAGCACTCCCATCATTCCTTTTTACTCTGCTTAATAAGGTAGTGAGCATTAGTACACAGGTGCTTAAAAGCAATAAGGTTGGTCTGTGAAGGGTGTCATTTAAATCACTGCAGTGCCTGTTGGCAGTCCTAGATAGAGACTGCTAAATCCTTGGTCCACCATGGTACTGGTCGATGATGAGGGGAACCCGTGGATAGGGGAACAGCAGTGCCAGCTCAATGAAGAATAGTGTCATCTACATCTACATGGATACTCTGCAAATCACATTTAAGTGCCTGGCAGAGGGTTCATCAAACCACCTTCAGAATTCTCTATTATTCCAATCTCGTATAGCGCACGGAAAGAATGAACACTTATATCTTTCCATATGAGCTCTGATTTCCCTTATTTTATCGTGGTGATCATTCCTCCCTATATAGGTCGCTGTCAACAAAATATTTTCGAATTCGGAGGAGGAAGTTGGTGATTGGAATTTCGTGAGAAGATTCCGTCGCAAGGAAAAATGCCTTTCTTTTATGATTTCCAGCCCAGATCTTGTATCTTGTCTGTGACACTCTCTTCCATATTTCGCGATAATACAAAACGTGCTGCCTTTGTTTGAACTGTACTCCATCAGTCCTATCTGGTAAGGATCCCAAACCGTGCAGCAGTACTCTAAAGCAGGACGGACAAGTGTAGTGTAGGCAGTCTCCTTAGTAGATCTGTTACATTTTCTAAGTGTCCTGCCAATATAATGCAGCCTTTGGTTAGCCTTCCCACATCATTTTCTGTGTGTTTTTTTCCAATTTAAGTTGTTCGTAATTGTAATACCTAGGTATTTAGTTGAATTTATGGGTTTTAGATTAGACTGATTTATCGTGTAGGCCTAACCGAAGTTCAACGAGTTCCTTTAAGCACTCATGTGAATGACCTAACACTTTTCATTATTTAGGGTCACAACTGCCACTTTTTGCACCATTCAGAAATTTTTTCTAAATTGTTTTGCAGTTTGTTTTGATCTTCTGATGACTTTATTAGTCGATAAACGACAGCGTCATCTGCAAACAACCGAAGACGACTGCTGAGATTGTCTCCCAAATCTTTTATATAGATAAGGAACAGCAAAGGGCCTATAACACTACCTTGGGGTTCAAATGGCTCTGAGCACTATGGGACTTAACGTCTGAGGTCATCAGTCCCTTAAAACTTAGAACTACTTAAACCTAAGGACATCACACACATCAATGCCTGAGGTAGGATTCGAACCTGCGACCGTAGCAGTTGCGCGGTTCCAGACAGTGACATCTTGTATGACTGCATCAATGCAATCTGTGAGAGAGGTGTCAAAGTGCACAGCAGATGTATATAAATGTCAACTGGCTCTGCAGAATGCCCAATGTGGTGACCTGTCTGCCTGGCAGTGACAAGGAAATGATACAATCATTGGAAAGTCATCACTGTCAAAAAGATCATCATGGGATGACCAGTGTAGTTAAGCCACGACAGCAGGGAAGGAGATCATGAGATCGACAGCAGAAAAGGTGCCTTGAGCAGCACTGAAGGGGTAGAGGAACTGTCATTAAGGAGACACAAATCAAAAGTCTGTAAGAAGTTGGTCAATTAGAAGACCCCTACACATCGTAGTGGCACTCCCCCACAGGAGGCGGTGTATACTGAAGTCCGTGAGGAGGAGATACAAGGGCAGGAGTTGCTGTACTATGGTAGGCAGTTCAACATAAGGAAGTGGGCTACCTGGAGGGAGGTAGACATTGAAAATAGTGATTGCTGGGGTCATTGGCACACATAGCACTATTGCTTCCATGTTGATACAAAGGGTGGTCCAGTCACTAATGATGTCGTTGTGAACCAAACTGCAGACCTCTCTAGATGCTATTTTGGGGCCAGCATGGTTCTGACAGAACACCAATAACCACGAAACGTTGGTGAGTGGTCATCACAGAAATGCATTTCTTGAAGAGCAAGATCGAACACAAAATAAGAGGAAACAAGCTGCTGTATTTCCATTAGGTGACTGTAATATCTTTTGCAGTTCCACTGGATTATAATGTGATGAGAGTCCAATTTCCCATAAAGAAGCCAAGGGGATGTCAAATCACCAATGAGGATAGGGTGACATCCATAAAAACTGGATCTGATCCAGAATGAGGAGGAGGGGGCAAAGTCCCCTAAGATACTGGAGAAGCCTTGGACTTGTGCTACTTCTTCTTCTCCCTTGGAGGGAGGGAGGAGGAAATAGGTGGCAGTGGTGTATGGATCAGACAGAGAGCAAATGGCTTTGAGGCTCTCCGAGTGGGGGCCCCTCATCCAATCTGAGGTTGCAGACTTCCTATCTTGAGAACACTGGGCAGGGGTATTCTGAGAGTAAACCCCATCCCTACCAGGAGCCACAGAAGAGGATTTCTTCTCTGGCCGAGGAGGAGGAGGAGTGGTTCCTTGAGGGGAAGGGACGGGAGCTGCCGGGAGGGGGGGGGGGGGAGGGGAGGGGGTGAAGGGGGCAAGGATGGGGATAAGGAGGAAAGGGGAGGAGGGGAAGACACAACTTAGGCAAAAGTAGATTAGAGATTCACAGGGTGAAGTCCACCAAACTTCTTCCAGGGCTGGGGGAACTGCAGAAGCGGTTTTGCCCCAAGCCAGCAGGCCTGGTCCTCCTCCCAGAGGATACCCAAGGGGGGAAACACCAGGAAGGCAGAAGCAGAAAGTGAGACAGAACAATTCCTAGGAATAGACATGGCTACAGGAGAATGGTCAGAGAGTTTAACATGTTTCATGTGCCAAAAATCCACCTTGGTGCTATCCACTCTGGCCAGAGGCTCACCTTCTGGGCATCACCCATCTGCAGCAATGACCGCCTGGTATGACGCTCACTGCCAGGAGTTCTGATGCCCCAAAAAGATAGGCAACCACTCCTAGACTTTCCCGGGGCATCCACAGCGCAGGTACCAGCAGTGTGATCCCTGTGGTGTCAGGGGGCTCAGCCAGATGGGTATATAACAGCTCCACCACACAGTCTGGCTACTGAGCTGGTGGCCTAGCAAGGATGTGAAGGGGCTATAGTGGGGAGGGAGGGGAAGGGGTAAAAGGGAGAGAGGAGGAGGAGGAGAAGGAGGAGGAGGAGGAGGAGGAGGGGGAAAGGAACCTATGCCAAACATGGTAGGGAGGGAGTTTTCCCCATATGGCTCACACTACAGGTTTCAGATTTGGAGGAGGAGGTCAAACCTCTAAGGGGGACCAAAAAAGAAAAGCCAAAGAGGAGAACGAAAAGCAAACAAACCAAAAAGGCAAGATGAAACGAAGCCAGGAGGATAGCCAGACCTACATAAATAAGAACACCAAGAGAGGCAAAGTGAGGGGCAAATGGAAAGGAATAGGGGTGCTGAAGTATCTGACTAATACATTCAAGTCCACTACAGTACTGACTCAGGATTGGATGTGATGGCCCACAAAATCTGCTTTTGAGCTAGGCTGATGAGATAATTATGTACAGTGAAGGCTGATGTGAGCGATAAAGGTGGTGTATTGCTGTAAGAAGTCTGCATCTGAACAAATATGTATGCCCTAATGCTAAGGCTGCATGGGAGGGAATGTTTACTAGAAAAAGATGGCAAATCTCAATTTGTTTGTAGCTTTAAAGTGAACAAAATGTGTAGCTGAGGCTTGGTGAGGATGATGTCAATATCAAGGAAAGTCAAATGGCATGAGAATTTCAATAGGACCATGTGAAATTTAACTGAGAGAATATATTTTGAGAGTGTAAAAATTTCAACAGGTCAACCTCGCTATGAGTCCATATGGCAAAGATGTATTAATGTATCTAAACCATACAAGGCTTATAGATCCCAGGAGAGCCCCTTCCAGATCCTGGTTCAGATTCATTGATGACATCTTTGTGATCTGGATTGGGGTGAGAACAGCCTATCCACATTCCTCCAGAACCTCAACAACTTCTCCTCCATTTGCTTCACCTGGTCTTATTCAACTGAACAAACCGCCTTCCTAGATGTTTACCTCCACCTCAAAGTAGGCTACATCAGTATCTCCATCCATATCAAACCTACTAACCACCAGCAATACCTCCACTTCGAAAGCTGCCATCCATTCCATACCAAGAAGTCTAGCCACCCATGGTCGTCGCACCTGCAGTGACGAGCGGTCACTCACGAAATATACCGAGTGTCTCACTAAAGCCGTCACTGACCGTAATCATCCTCCCAACCTCATACAAAAACAAATCTCCCATGCCTTATCTTTCCAGTCCTTAATGGCAGAAAGCTTTATTTGTGACAGTCTTTTTGTTGTGCGTCTCTGCGACTCATCATCTCCGCTATATGGTGAGTGGCAACTTTCCTGTCCATAATATTATTAATTTAATTCATAGTTCTTATATTAGATGTGGAACATTATGCACTGGAAAATACAATAACCAAAAATAAATATAATTATTAATATGAGAAAACAATTTTTGTGTCACATATTCTGACAATAGCTTGTATCTATCTCCTCTTCAAAAACAAAGGAGGTCAGAAAATGTGGCTACCAACATATATTTTTTACAGTTTTTTTGTGAATTCTGTATTTTGTGTTCACAAAGCCATATGCCAAACATTCTTGTTTATTGACTGCAAAACAAAAAATGTAGAAGTTAAGCATCAATTTGACATAAGAGAGGACTAAGTCTGGTAAAAATTAATTTTTCTTTCTTACCTCCTTATTTCTCTGGAATAAGCCAATTGTCATTTTCATGAGGAATTTGACTGGACAATTTTTTACATTTAAGGGAAAAACCATTTGTGGAAATTTGATATTGTGTAATGAAAAACATGCCCTTTCAAATACAGAACAGGCATCTCTTCTGAGACACAAGGCTTTAAAACCACTCACTTTGGCAGTAAATCTGATTTTGGGGCAACTTCATTGCTACATATCTCAAAAACTTTCAGCCGAAAGTGATGAAGCTTGCAGGTTTTATAATCAAGCTACTAGGTAATAAGATCACAAAAGGAGAAATTTGTAAACCAGCTGCTTAAATAGATCAAGTTATATCAACTTGGCAGATATTGTGTCATGACAAAATTTATTAACGACTTTGGCACTTGGAACAAAATAGTGAACCAAATAACACAAAACTAGCATATATCCACAATTCCAGTTGTTCATGTATTCTGCCCAAGTTTTGTAACTGTAACACCATTACCAACTGAATTACAGCACTTTTAACATGGCCAAAACTTTTCTAACTGATACAATCACATTTGTGCACCTTTCACTTCAGAGGCCCCTACATATAAAGGTAAAAAAATTGATCATTCAGTGAACCTGCACACCAAGTATGAACGAAGTTTGAGAGGATGGAGCAAGACAATCCTAGACCATATACAGATAATAATTTTGAACTGTCTCTTGGCATCAGAGATACACTTTGTATGTGACCAGCGTCATTCCTCATGTAGGCTGCATTACATCCCACATGAAAATAATGCTGACATTCCTCATCATTCAGTTAACGAAGACCACTCATAGAATCTTCTCTATTTAGTTACAATGCTCTGTAAATAAAGATAGTAATAATGTGTTCCTTTAGTAGAACAATATTTGTAGCCTCTTGTAATACTATTACAATATGATAGATCAAAATCTGCATTATTTTTGAAGTTGTATTTCCTCCTATCCATATATGTAAAAGTGATATGTTGTATTTGATTTGTGTTCATGTCATACGGGACTTTGTTGTGGTTGCTGGTGACCAATACCTGTGCTGTTAATAGTACATTACTGACAAAGCTGATCATGTTCCAAGCTTTCTGAAATTATTTGCTAGTGGTAAAAAAAAAGATATCTATGAGAAAGTTGAGGAGTTAGAGAAAAATCTGTGTTTGGAACAGTACCTGGGGTTACATGTGAAATGTGCAGTATAATCCATAGACTCAGAAGAAAAGTTTGCTGGTTACTTTGTTGATTGGGCAGGGGAGGGGGGGGGGGGGTGGGGGGGGGGGGAGGGCAGTCAAGTTAATGGGGAAGGAAAACAGGCAAAAATAGGTAAAATGAATGTCGGGGCAATAGGGAGAGTGTGTGGCATTCGTCTGCTTTATTTATTCACTGATTGTCCTCAGTGTTGATATACTGGCTGAAAAATAGGGTTTGGAAGTGCAGTACTGTCTACTGTAAACCATGTAGCCAACAGATGCTCAGTTGCATTTCACAGTTCTTTACTTTCACTGTTCACAACTTCCAATATTACACCGTTATATGGCCAGAGTACTATTGTTTAAATATTGAAAAGCCTCATAAATAGTTTGCAGGCAAACATCCACATACTGCTACAATAGCTTAATGCTGAACATCTATGAGCAATAAGACCTAACCACATAGTTCACAGTCTTTCAAATAAATTGTGGTACGTATTGAACAGACACTGTCATTGTTTTAACACATGGCCTAATTGTGTTACACTTATTCCACAGTTAAGTTGATGCATTGTTGTTGTTCTAACCAACAAAGGTTTCTCATCTGAAACTCAGCTGTGGACTGACTGTCTCAGGACCAAAAATCGGGCCCTTATATATCCTCACAATGATAGGTACATTGAAAAATTGGTTCTTTTTAACAGTTTCTTCTATTACAAGAGTTAGACCAAATTATTTGTTTAAATCATGAAATTAACAAATATCATCACACAAACAATACTTTTGACAAAACTGTTAATTACTTTGGAATTAATTAAGGGCTGGCTCTGCTAACATGTTTTTCAATAGAGCCAAATAGAGCCTTTAAGAATACTACTAGTTGTTCTTCCAAATGTTTATAATTAGTACAGAATTTATATTTGTTTATAAGTTAACAATAGAATTTAAGTTATGAAACAATTACTGATTTTGCCCTATAATGAAAGATACTAACTAGGAATAGTGAAAATAAATTAGAAAATCAATTACATACATAAAACTAAGCACAAAATTAGATCTGGTGATATATTCTTTAAAACTGAGGGCCAGCCTTTCTCTTCTATGAAAACGCAAATTATACTCACATAACCACTTGCATGAACATCAAGAGCTCAGATGGAAACCCAGTTCTAAGCAAAGAAGGGAAAGCAGAAAGGTGGAAGGAGTATATAGAGGCTCTATACAAGGGTGATGTTCTTGAGGACAATGTTATGGAAATGGAAGAGGATGTAGAGGAAGATGAAATGGGAGAAATGATACTGTGTGAAGAGTTTGACAGAGCACTGAAAGACCTAAGTCAAAACAAGGCCCCGGGAGTAGACAACATCCCATTAGAACTACTGATAGCCTCAGGAGAGCCAGCCCTGACAAAACTTTACCATCTGGTGAGCAAGATGTATGAGATGGGCGAAATACCCTCAGACTTCAAGAAGAATATTATAATTCCAATCCCAAAGAAAGCAGGTGTTGACAGATGTGAAAATTACCGAACTATCAGTTTTATAAGCCACGGCTGCAAAATATCAACACAAATTCTTTACAGACGAATGGAAAAACTGGTAGAAGCTGACCGCGGGGAGGATCAGCTTGGATTCTGTAGAAATGTTGGAACACATGAGACAATACTGACCCTAAGACTTATCTTAGAAAATAGGTTAAGGAAAGGCAAACCTACGTTTCTAGCATTTGTAGACTTAGAGAAAGCTTTTGACAATGTTGACTGGAATACTCTCTTTCAAATTCTGAAAGTGGCAGGGGTAAAATACAGGGAGCGAAAGGCTATTTACAATTTGTACAGAAACCAGATGGCAGTTATAGGAGTTGAGGGGCATGAAAGGGAAGCAGTGGTTGGGAAGGGAGTGAGACAGCGTTGTAGCCTCTCCCTGATGTTATTCAATCTGTATATTGAGCAAGCAGTAAAGGAAATAAAAGAAAAATTCAGAGTAGGTATTAAAATCCATGGAGAAGAAGTAAAAACTTTGAGGTTCGCCAATGACATTGTAATTCTGTCAGGGACAGCAAAAGGACCTGGAAGAGCAGCTGAACGGAATGAACAGTGTGTTGAAAGGAGCATACAAGATGAACATCAACAAAAGCAAAACAAGGATAATGGAATGTAGTCGAATTAAATCAGGTAATGCTGAGGGAATTAGATTAGGAAATGAGATGCTTAAAGTAGTAAATGAGTTTTGCTATTTGGGGAGCAAAATAACTGATGATGGTCGAAGTAGAGAGGATATAAAATGTAGACTGGCAATGGCAAGGAAAGTGTTTCTGAAGAAGAGAAATTTGTTAACATCGAGTATAGATTTAAGTGTCAGGAAGTCGTTTCTGAAAGTATTTGGATGGAGTGTAGCCATGTATGGAAGGGAAACGTGGACAATAAATAGTTTAGACAAGAAAAGAAAAGAAACTTTCAAAATGTGGTGCTACAGAAGAATGTTGAAGATTAGATGGGTAGATTACATAACTAATGAGGAGGTATTGAATAGAATTGTGGAGAAGAGAAATCTGTGGCACAACTTGACTAGAGAAGGGATTGTTTGGTAGGACATATTATGAGGCATCAAGGGATCGCCAATTTCATATTGGAGGGCAGCTTGGAGGGTAAAAATTGTAGAGGGAGACCAAGAGATGAATACACTACACAGATTCAGAAGGATGTAGGTTGCAGTAGGTACTGAGAGATGAAGAAGCTTGCACAGCATAGAGTAGCATGGAGAGCTGCATCAAACCAGTCTCTGGACTGAAGACCACAACAACAACAATGTTAACGGTAATTAGTCACAAATGAAAAAGGGAATTTTAAGGAGACAGATGGCAAAACATGAGGGGAAGTAAAAATTATCCCAGATTGCTTCATCACAAGAGGAAAGAACACAGGGAGGGTAGGGGGAAAAGGCAATAGCAGGAGCACTCCAGAAAAGCTACACATGTTGAGGCACCCGATCCCCACACCATACCATGATCAAGACACAATGGAGACACCACCAGGGGAGGCAGACTGAAGAAAAGGGGAAACAAAATGGCACAGTAAACCAGGCAAAATGTAGGAAAAAAGTGGGGCCACTGGGGAGACAAGGCCAAGGCCTCCACAACCAACACCAACACTAACTGAGGGTCTCCAATTTCAGAGGTCTTAAACCTGTGAAGACAAAACTTTTTCACAAAGAAGACTGAGGACAGACATAACCATGTGAGTGTCATCTGCTATCACCCGGAACAAGGAAAGTGGGTGGGCATATTTAGTGCAAAGGGCCAAAAGGGGAGGGGGGGGGGGCACTCCAGCAAAACATGGATCACCATGAATGGGGCCCTACAACTACAATGGGATAGGGCCGAGGGACAGTTGATTGCGGAGTAAAAAACCATGGGTCAGCCTAGTATGGCTGGTTTGAAGATGGCAAAGGATGGTAGATTCCTGCCAGCAGAGGCAGAGGGAAGAACATCACATGGTGACATCACAAAGTTTGTTAGACAGAAGGGTAGCCTTCAATCATCGCTGGAGGTGTTCACTGAGAATGGGGAGGGGGGGGGGGGGTTAGGTGCACACCCCCACCCCCAGCCAGACGATCAGCAACTACATTACCCAGGATATGGTACGTGGGTAGGAACCCAAAAGAAATCAACTGAACAAGCAGCATCACCAAGATTGGGGCAACTCATTAAGTCCATACATAAAAAAACAGAACTCATGTTGGAAAGGACTGATTAATAAAGCAGAGGGCCTGGTAGATGGCCATCAATTCTGCGGTAAACACACCACGCGTAGCGGGCAAGAGATGATGTTCTGTGCCAGCAGAAGACATGAAGGCATAGCCCACATGATTAGTGAATTTAGAACCATTGGTATAAAAAAACAATGGCATCCTGTAACTCCTGTAAGAGCATTTGTAACAAACAATGGAACATTATTGGGGCGATGGGCCTTTCAGATCCCGGAAGAGATCCATCTAATCCGGGGCTGAGGAACTAAACAAGGGGGGCAGGGGGGGTCGGGTTGTTGGAGAGAATGCATGGTAGAGGCCAAGGAGGGGAGTTGGAGATCACGGCAGAGAGAAGCAAGGCAGAGGCCAACTGGTAAATCCACACAAGGGTGGGCAGCAGGTACATGACAACCCGAAGCCACGAAAAGAATAGGACAGGATAGGTGAGCAGGGGAGGAGCAGACAGAGATGGCATAGGAAAGCTGGAGCTGGGACTGCTGAACTGAATGGGGAGGGATTCCAGTGTTAACCAGAAAACTATCTACAGGACTAGTGCTAAAGGCACTAGTGGCTAAATGGATACCATGATGGTGAACTGGAGCGGCTTGGAAGGGACAGCTGATCCATAAACTTGACAACCATAGTCTAGATGAGACAGAACTAATGGATGATAAAAGTGGTGGACAGCCCAATGATCTGCACTCCAAGAGGTGTGGGCAGGGAAGTGAAGGACACTGAGTTTGCATAAACAGCTAACCTTCAGATGATGGATATGGGGCAACCTAGTAAGTTTGTTGTCAAAAATATGACCCAAGAAATGGACTGGGAGATCACAGTCAGGTGTTGGGTGTTGAGGTAGAGCTGCAGATCAGGATGTATCATAGTATGGCAACAGAAATGCACCACCCTCGATTTAAGGGGAGAGAACTGAAAACAGTGTGAGAGCATCCATGTGGAAGCACATCATATGGCACACTGAAGCTGTTGTTCCACAGAGGTCATCAACTTGGAGCTAGCTCAAATACAGAAATCATCCACAGACAGAGCAGGGATTACCAACAGTCCAGCAGAGGCTACAAGCTCAGTAATAGAAGGACACTTAATACAGAACTATATGGAACACCATTCTCCTGGGTCTGCAGAGCCCTGAGAACAGTGCCAACCTGAAATATGAACAACCAGTGGGACAGGATCAGGTGAAAAAATGTCAGGAGGGGGCCCCAAAGACTCCACTCACAGAGCATAGGTAGAATCTGATGGTGCCAAGCTGTGCCATAGGGCTTATGAAGCTTGAAGAAAATTGTGGCACTGAAAAAAGGCCTGCCAAACTGCAATTTCCAATTGAAGCAGATGATTCATTGGAGACTATACCTCTGGAAAGCCACACTGGTAAGGAGATAAAATATCCTGAGATTCAATAACCCAACTGAGCCAATGGCCCACCATCAGTTCTAGTAACCTGCGAGGGACATTGATCAGGCTGATCAGCCAGTAACTATCAAGGGATGATGGATCCTTGCTGGGCTTAAGGACAGGAAACACAATACTGTCTCTCCATTAAGAGGGGAAAATGTCTTGGAGCCAAATACAGTTAAGCACGCAGAGGAGATATTGTTGTTGTGGATGATTATGGTGTTGAAGCAATTGATTATGGATGGAATCATGACCAGGGGCTGAATTGTGGGAAGAAGAGAGGGCCAGAGGAAGTTCCCATTCAGTAAAGTGTTTATAGTAAATTCCACCAGGCAAGGGTTAAAATATAAGTGGACTGGATCAGCTCACTGTTTCCAGAGTAGGAAGGTGGCTGGATAGGGGACTGATGCCCATGCCATCAAAAAAAGGGTTCTGTGAGAACAGATGGATCCACACAAAGGCGACTTGAAAGGGCAAGGCCTGGGATGGAAGACTGGCACTGACAACCTTGTCAGGTGTGGAGTGTAGCCCACACTTGTGACGAAGGGACAGAAGAACCTAGGGAGAAGACAAAGCATTCCCAACACACCTGCCTGCTCTGTTTGAGTAAGTAATGGACTTTGGTGTGAAGATGTTTAAGGATAATATGACCATTGGATAATGGGTATCACTTGAGATATTGCAAGGTGTTATGATCATCATGGACAGCAGTGGCAATGGCTGTGCCCCACCACAGAACTGGCCAACGGTGAATGGAGCTCATCAAGTGGGGAATGGCAATGCTGGCAGCGCAAATTATCTTACTGGACAGATCACATACAACTCCATCAGTACAACCTGACAGATAAGCTGTAAACACAACCTGGGAGGTATATAGAGGCCAATCAGCATGATCTAAAGCCCAGCAGGGCAACCCTGGCCCTCGGGAGGTGGAAAGGGTATGGGAGAATAAGCATGAAGTGGTCACTATCACAGAGGTCATTGTGCGGTGACCAGTGTAAGGAAGAAACAAGGGGAGGCGAAGTAACCAAACAATCAGTGGCAGAGAAACTGGCATAAGTGGCACTAAAATGAGTTAGGGCACCATCATTAAGGAGCACAGGACATAGTCTGCAAGAAATTGATCAATGAGGAGCCCCTGACTACATGAAATACCATTACCTCACTGTGGTGGGCATTAAAATCACCAAGGAGGAGGAATGGACAGGGCAGCTGCTGAAGGAGGCCAGATAGGGCAGCAAGTGTAGGTGGCGTGCCAGAGAGACTCGAAATCTTGATCGTGGAATCCAAGTGGATCTGGATGGCAACTGCTTCCAATGCGGTATGAAGGGGGATTCATGTACTAACAATATCCATAGAGGCCAATGTATGAACTCCACCATAAACCCTCAAAGGGCTGACCTGGTTCCAACATAAAGCACAAAACCCACAAAGGGTGAGAGAGTGAGCATCAATAAAATGAGATTCCTGGAGAACAATACAAGCTGCTGAGTAAAAGGCAATAAGAGATTACAGGTCTGGGACGTGATAGTAACATCCATTACAGCTCCATTGAATAAGCAAATAGCAGGTATCCAAATGGAATGTGAATGGGCTGGAGCCAGTTATGCTTCCTGGTCATCATCTGCCACCAACGAGGATGAGGTGACATCAATAAATAAGCGGTCAGACTCAGGTTGCAAGGGAGGACATGGCACCTCCTGGGGCATCGAGGGGCCTTGTCCTGGGACTTCTATTTCCTCTTCTCTTTCATAGGTCAAGGAGAGCAGAGCACAGTGAGAGAGAAGATCAAAAACTGAAAGAGAGCGGGCAACCATAGGATGCATAGACTGTGTGCCCATGGCCGAGTTGTGGTAGCAGGCCTCTGACCTGAGAGACACCTGAGGGAGGGGGTCCTGAGAGGGAGCCCCATCATTGGCAGGTACTGAAGAAGGGGGATGCTTCGACTGGGGAGCAAGAATAGCAGCTGGAGGGGACGGCATGGGAACCACAGGGGAGAGGGAGAGGAGAGGGGGCCTGCGGTAAGGAAAACAGAGGAGGAGGAAAGTACTTAACAGAGGCAAAGGTAAAAGTCATTGACACAGAGGATGAAGTTGGTCATATTTCTGATGAGCCTCAGTGTAAGATATACGACCAGTGGACTTATACTCCTGTACCTTCTTTTCCTTCTTATAAACCAGGCAATCTGGCAAGTGTGGAAAACGAGAGTAATGACAATTAACACACTTGGGCAGTGGAACAAAAGGCCCCCCCTCATGGAGTGGGTGTCCACATTCACTGTGTAGAGGGCCCGCTGTACAACGGAAAGACTTATGCCCAAAATGCAAGCACTGAAAACACCTCGTGGGTGGTGAGACACACAGTTTCACATCACACTGATAACACTTAATCTCGAGAACCGGCATTGGTGCAATTGTCCTTATGACCTCTCTGAACAAGTCAAACAAAATGAACTCCCCATCATTCCAGATTGCCCAGGAGTTTCTCATCAGTTTCAAGGTTGTGGTTCCCATGGAATGGAAAATGACTCCCTGAACCAAATTCAAAGACTGGTGAAGAGTAATGGACTCCGGGACATTGCCAAGATGCTCATAAGCATGAAGGGCTGCAGATTTGGTGGCAGGAATGATTTGATCAACAGGAAAGTTGTCTGCAACGTACTGAGAGGCTCCACTCTGCCAAACATGTCTTCGATATTTTCCACAAAAAATAATGGCTTGATGGCGATAAATGTGTCCCCGTCCATCCTAGTGCAAGACCAGGTGGCAGGGAAAGTGTTTCTTGCCAAACCAGTGGGCCTGGCCCTCCCCGTAGGGTGTAGCCAGGGAAGGGAAGGTCACATGGTCATAAGCAGTGGCACTAAATGGTCCATTATTAACCAAAGAGATGGTCATAGAAGAATGGACAGTTTTTTGGAGCTTGATATATTTCATACACAGAGCATCCACCCTGATATCAACCACTCTAATCAGGGGCTCTCCTCATGAGTCCCAACCAGCCACAGGAAAGGCTGCCTGGCATGGTGGCCATTGCCAGGAGTTCCAATGCTCCAGAATGACAAGCAACCCTTCCTACACATACATAGGAAGGCAACAGCTCAGATGGCAGAAATGTGATCCCTGTGTTGTCAGGGGATTTAGCCACATGGGTACATAATAGCCCCACCACACAGACTGGCTACACGTGCTGGTGATCTAACAGAGTGGAGAAGGGCTACAGTGGGGAAGGAAGAGGGGAAGCAAGGGGGGAGAGGTATCCATGCCATAGATGCTAGGGAATGAGTTCTTCCCCAAACGTGTCACACTATGGAGAGAAAATTTATAAGTGGAGGTCAAACCCCAAAGTGGGACCAAAAATGCTAGAATGTAAGGATGAAAAAGAGGAGGCAAAGGGAACAAAACTGGAAGGAATACAAGAAAGCAGTAGAGTAGCCAGGTCAATATATGTGAGAACACCAAAAGAGGGGAAGGAGGAGGCAGAGAGGGAAGGAGTGATGACAGGAAAGGAGCGGCAGAGGGAATGAAATACAGCCTGGGAAGGAAGAAATGGCTGCAATAACCCAGGGCTCAGTATGTGCCAAGCGTGAACTTACAGAAGAATCAATAGCCCTCTGGGAGGATATAAAAGAAAATAATTGATCTACATCTACATGGATACTCTGCAAAACATGCTTAAGTGCCTGACAGGGGGTTCATCGAACCGCTTTCACAATAATTCGCTATTATTCCAGTCTCAAACAGCGCCTGGAAAGAACAAAGATCTATATCTTACCATGGAGGCTTTGATTTTTCTTATTTTATTATAATGATCATTTGTACCTATGTAGATCAGCATCAACAAAATATTTTCGCATCTGGGGAAGAAACTTGGTGATTGACATTTTGTGAGAAGATTCACAGCAATGGAATGGAAATGAGCGTTTGGCGTCATTGGCCGGGAGGCCCCTCGCGGGGCAGGTCCGGCCGCCATATCGCAGGTCTTATTACATTCGGCGCCACATTGGGCGACCTGCACGCCGGATGGGGATGAAATGATGATGAACACAACACAACACCCAGTCCCTGAGCGGAGAAAATCTCCGACCCAGCCGGGAATCGAACCCGGGCCCAGAGGACGGCAATCCGTCACGCTGACCACTCAGCTACTGGGGCGGACACAGCAATGAAAAAAGCCCCTTTGTTTTAACGATGTCTGTATCATGTCAGGGACACTCTCTCCCCTATACAAAACATGCTGTTCTTTGAATTTTCTTGATATACTCCATTAATCCTATCTGATAAGGATCCAAGTATTCCAAAAGAGGATGGGCAAATATACTGTAGGTAGTCCCTTCAGCAGATCTGTTGCATCTTCTAAGTGCTCTTCCAATAAAAGTGCTCTTCCAATAAAACACAGTCTTTGGTTTGCCTTCTGCACAATATTTTCTTTGTGTTCTTTCCAATTTAAGCTGTTCGTAACTGTAATGCCTAAGTATTTAGTTGAATTTATGGCCTTTAGGTTTGACTGATTTATCATGTAACTGAAGTTTAATGGATTCCTTTCAGCACTCTTGTGGACAACCTCACACTTCTCATTATTTAGGGTAAATTGCCAATTTTTGCACCATGCAGATATCTTTTCTAAATTGTTTTGCAATTCTGATGACTTTACTAGATGATAAACAACAACATCATCTGCAGACAACCTAAGATGACTGCTCAGTTTGTCTCTTAAATTGTTTATATAAATAAGGAACAGCAGAGGGTCTATAATACTACCTTGGGGAATGCCAGAAATAACTTCTTTTTTACTCAAAGATTTTCCATCAATTACTAAGTATTGTGTCCTCTCTGACAGAAAATCACAAATCCGATCACATAACTGAGACGATATTCCAGAAGCATGCAATTTGACTGTAAGCCACTTGTGGGGTACAATGTCAAAAGCCATGTGCAAATCTAAAAATATGGAATCAATTTGAAATGCCTTGTCAATAGCATTCAACACTTTGTAAAGGGCAGGTTGTGTTTCACAAGAACTATATTTTCTAAATCCATGTTGACTGCATGTCAATAGACCATTCTCTTTGAAGTAATTCATAATATTCGAACACAATATATGTTCCAGAATCCCACTATATATCAACGTTAATGATATGGACCTGTAATATAGTAGATTACTCCCGCTGCTTTTCTTGAATGTTGGTGTGACCTGTGCAACTTTCCAGTCTCTGCATACAGATCTTTCACCAAGCAAGTGGTTGTATGTGATTGTTAGGTATGGAGCTGTTGCATCAGCATACTCTGAAAGAAACCTGATTGGTATACAGTCTGGACTGGAAGACTTGCTTTTATTAAGTGATGAAGTTGCTTCGCTACTCTGAGGATAACTGCTTCTAAGTTACTCATGTTGGCAGCTGTTATTGATTCGAATTCTGGAATATTTACTTTGTCTTCTTTGGTATTGTTACAAATCATCATATCTGTATTACTAGGATTGTGACAGCTCTCTAGTATCTAGTAATGACCTTCCAGAACAACAGAAACTACAAAGGAAATTGAAATTCCGATCTGGGGAGAAAGGCAAAATCCAAACTAAGGTTCCTTGGTGTGAATTCTGAAGAAACTACAGGTCATCTCTGAAGGAAGTTTCTTACAGGATGTACCTGTAGTGCAACCTCTGATATAGTTCATCATTTGGACCAAGGAGGGAAAAAAACTGATCAGGTGCAAGTGGGACTAACACTCTGAGGGTCCTTCCCAAACTTAATTATGTATATAGACAGTTAAACCATCATGGGAGCCAAGAATCTCCAACATTTCTGCCTGCTATCGACACTGATACTGACAAGATATCAGCCCAAGGAATTCCAAGACTTTCAAGAATGTTTTAAGTCAGATAACAAATGACAAAAAACATATTTTTTCATGTGATATAATTATAAATTAACAACTTTCAAATTTTTTTCTTCGTTTGTCCTGTAGAACCCTGCTTTTTGCCAAATTTCATGATTCTTGATCAACGGGAAATACCCTATCAGTTTTAATGAGTGAGTTTCTGAGTATCAAAATATGTGACATAAATCACGGTACCTTCTGATTGCATTGACTTGGAAGCTTAATGTGTTTACAACCCCAAGGGACAATAGACTTTAGAATGTGACATACCTTTCAACTTGTTACTCTACCCATATTTCACCTATCTCACACATCTTGCTCACCAGTTGGAAGAGTTTTGTCACAGCTGGCTCTCCCCCTAGGCTATCAGTAATTCTGACAGAATGTTGTCTGCTCCTGGGGCCTTGTTTTGACTTAAGTCTTACAGCACTCTGCCAAATTTCTCTTGCAGTGTCTTATCTCCCATCTCCCATTCATCTATATCCTCTTCCATTTCTTTAATATTGCCTTCAAGTTCATTCCCCTTTTATAGACCCCTCTATATACTCTTTTCACCTTTCAACTTTCCCTTCTTTGCTTAGGACTGGCTTTCCACCTGAGCTCTTGATGTTCATACAGCCACCTCCCTTTTCTCCAAATGCTTGTTTAATTTTCCTGTAGGTGGTATCTATCTTTCCCCTGACAATACATGCTTCTAAATCCCTTTTTTAGACGTTTGCATTCCCTTCCATCTGCTTCATTTGGTGAAATTTTTATTTTCTCCTTTCATCAGCTAACTTTAATACCTCCTACGTTATCCAAGGATTTCTACTAGCCTTGTCTTTTTACCAATTTGTTCCTCTGCTGCCTTCACTATTTCATCTCTCAAAGCTATCTATTCATCTTTTAGCATATACATTTCCCCCATTCTAGTCAACTGCTCCCCCTGACACTCTCAATAACCTCTGGTTCTTTCAACATATCCATGTCCCATCTCCTTGATTTTCTAACTTTTTTGCTACTTCTTCAGTTTTAATCTAGATTTCATAACCAATAAACTGTGGTCAGAGTCCACATCTGCCACTGGAAATGCCTAAGAATTTAAAATCTCATTCCAAAATCTGTCTTACCATTGTATAATCAATCTACATCCACATCTACACGATTACTCTGCTATTCACAATAAAGTGCCTGGCATAGGGTTCAATGAACCACCTTCAAGCTGTCCCTCTACCATTCCACTCTCGAATGGCGCATGGGAAAAACAAGCACTTAAATCTTTCTGTGTGTGCCCTTATTTCTCTTATTTTATTGTGATGTGGGCTGAATGTTTTTACAATCAGAGGAGGAAATTTGTGATTGAAATTTCATGAGATGATCCTCTCACAATGAAAAATGCCTTTGTTTTAATGATTGCCATTCCAAATCACATATCGTGTCTGTGGTACTATCTCCCCTATTTTGCAATAATACAAAACGAACTGCCCTTCTCTGAACTTTTTCGATGGTATCTGTCAGTCCCACCTGATGTGGATCCCACACCGCACAACAATACTCCAGAATAGGGTGGTCAAGCAAGGTGTACATGTCCGCAGCTCGTGGTCGCATTCTCGCTTCCCGCGCCCGGGTTCCCGGGTTCGATTCCCGGTGGGGTCAGGGATTTTCTCTGCCTCATGATGACTGGGTGTTGTGTGCTGTCCTTAGGTTAGTTAGGTTTAAGTAGTTCTAAGTTCTAGAGGACTGATGACCATAGATGTTAAGTTCCATAGTGCTCAGACCCATTTGAACCAAGGTGTAAGCAGTCTCTTTAGTAGACATGTTGCACCTTCTAAGTGTTCTGCTAATGAACTGCAGTCTTTAGTTTGCTCTACCATAACATTATCTATGTGATCATTCCAATTTAGGTTATTTGTAATTGTAATCCCTAAATATTTAGTTGAATTTACAGCCTTAAGATTTGTGTGATTCATCACGTAATCAAAATTTAGTCGATTTCGTTTAGTACTTGTGTGAATAACTTCACACTTTTCTTTATTCATGGTCAACTGCCACTTTTTGCACCATACAGATACCTTATCTAAATCATTTTGCAATTTGTTTTGGTCATCTGATGACTTTACAAGATGGTAAATGACATTATCTGCAAACAATCTAAGAGGGCTACTCAGATTGTCTCCTATATTGCTAATATAGATCAGGAACAATAGAGAGCCTATAACATTTCCTTGGGGAACGCTGGATATTACCTCTGTTTACTCAATGACTTTCTGTCTGTTACTATGCACTGTGACCTTTCTGTCACGGAATCATGAATCCAGTCACGCAACTGGCACAATATTCCATAGGCACACAGATTGATTGAAGATTCTTGTGAGGAATGGGGTCAAAAGCCTTCTGGAAATCTAAAGATAAGGAATCAATTTGACATCCCCTGCTGATAGCACTCATTACCTCATGAGTATAAAGAGCCAGTTGTGTGTCACAAGAATGATATTTTCTGAACCTGTGTTGAATTGTTTTCTTCAAGGTAATTTATAATGTTTGAACACAGTATATGTTCAAAAACCCTACTGAAAATCAATGTTAATGATATGGGCTTGTAATCGGCAGATTACTCCTATTTCCCTTTATGGGTATTGGTGTAACTTGAGCAATTTTCCAGTCTTTAGGTATGGATCTTTCTATGAGAGAGCAGTCATATATAATTGCTAAATATGGAGCTCCTGTATCAGCATACTCTGAAAGGAAGCTGACTGGTATACAACCTGGACCAGAGGCCTTACCTTTATTGAATGATTTAAGCTGCTCTGCTACAAGGAGGAGATCTACTTCTATGTTTCTCATCTTGACAGTTGTTCTTAATTGGAATTCAGGAATATTTACTTCATCATCTTTGGTGAAAGAGTTTCAAAAAACCATGTTTAATAACTCTGCTTTAGTGGCACTGTCATCAGTGGCTTCACCGTTCTTATCATGCATTGAAGGTATTGATTGCGTCTTGCCACTGATGTGCTTTATATATGACCAGAATCTCTTAGGGTTTTCTGCCAGATTTTGAGACAGTTTCTGGTGTCTCCAGGTCTCTTCCACATATACAGCCTTCTTTCATGATTCTTAAACCAAGTGTTAGTGATGATTTGCATACGCTCTATGCAAAATTCTATGAAGCAGGTTCCTCTTTCATCCCTTTCCCCCAGCCTGTATTTACCTATTATTTTTTTCTTCTCTTCCTTCTCCTACTATTGAATTCCAATGCCTTATCACAATTAAAATTTTGTCTCCCTTAACAATTTGAAAAATTTGTTTTACCTCATAATACTTTTCTTCCATCTCTTCATCATCTATGGAGGTAGTTGGCATATAAACTTCTACTGTGGTGGCTGTGGGCTTCATGTCTACGTTGGATATGATAATGAATTCACTGTACTGTTGATAGTAGCTTATCCACATTCCTATTTTCTTACTCATTATTAACCCTGCATCGGGCGTGTAGCGGCATACAGTACCGCCAATTTTGTTTTTGTTCAATAATTACATCAGTGCGCTGAGCACACAACAGTGGTGCTACATATGCTTCAATTGTTTAGTCATGCACCAAACTGCATTACTGCACCGACATTATACCCACCATAACAGCTGTGACTCACCTGTGAAGTGGACGACTGCACCGAGACAGCACTGCGTACCGCACGCGCCCGGTAATGTAAGTACATGTAGCCGTGCCACTGTCGAATGTTTTGATGATTAGAAGCTTTGTTTTACAACTCTGTGGGTGAATGATGATTTAGTTATTAACATTGCTTTGGTATTGGAATTATTTTATTATCTCCCACGTCCGCACAAAGGAAAGGACTAACACCAGCAGAAATTGAGCGTCTTGTTCTGCAATCATCTGACGAAGAAGATTACGCACATTTCTCTGACAGTGATGAGGAGGCAGAAATAATTGAAACTTCAGATCATGCCAGCAAATTTGAGCAGTCATGCATTGACAAGAATGAAGTGAAAGGAATGCCACATGATGACAGCCATTTTTATATTGTTAAGGACCAAGAAACTTTGTGGATAAATAATCCGTTAGCACTATCAGGGAAATCAAAACGTAAGAATATAATCGAAGTCCTACCTGGCCCAAAACACGATGGCAGAGAAGCTAAAACTGAAATTGAAAGTTTTCTCAAATTGTTTGATCCTGAGATAATTGATTATGTCGTTGCAAACACAAGTACATAAATAACAGTAGATCATCTGTGAATTACTCAAGTGCTAGAGATTGCAAACTGTGGGCATCAAATGGAACAGGAATGATTATTCTAAGGGCAGCATTTAGCTACGAGCACTTTCTGTTCTTGCTCCGGTCACTCGGGTTTGACGATACGCCTACAAGAAAAGAACGACTAGCAACTGATAAACTTGCTGCCATCCGCAATCTCCACTCAGCATTTCTGAACAACTGCAGAAATAACTACAGTCCAGGGGAGTTCACAACCATAGACGAAATGCTTGTCCCATTTTGCGGACTTTGTGGTTTTGTTCAGTACATGCCCAATAAGCCTGCTAAGTATGGATTGAAGTTGTATGCATTGTGCGATAGCAAGACATTTTATACTTTTAATTTTGAAGTAAACTGGGGCAGACAGAATCATGGACCATATGTTGCATCTAACCAGCCAATGGATATTGTGAAGAGATTGGTTGAGCCAATCAAGGGAACTCACAGGAATGTAACTACAGACAACTACTACAGTAGTTACTCTGTAGCCCAGCATCTTTTAGAAAATGGGCTAACGTTCATTGGAACATTGAAAAAGAACAAGAAGGAAATTCCTCTGGAATTTTTGCCCAACAGTTCACGAGAAATTGGAAATTCTCTTTTCGGATTTCATGATGACTTCTGTCTTGTTTTGTGCCAAACAAAAAGGAACAAGGCTGTGCTTTTCCTGTCATCAATGCATGAAACTGCTGAAATCGACACCGCTACAGGCAAGTGTGTTGTAAATTTGGACTACAATGAACAAACGATGGAGTCGATACTGTGGATTATATGTGTACATCCTACTCTATACAAAGGACCACAAGAAGATGGCCCTTAGCATTGTTTTTTTGTTATCTGGATATTGCTGGGATAAATTCCCAGGTCTTGTTTTTTGCAAACAATCCAGAGAAAAGATTCAGAAGAAGAACCTACCTAACAAACCTGGCCTTGGCTCTGATGGATGGCCATTTGAAAGAAAGGGCTCAGCTCTTTACTCTACCACGAGAGATTCAAGGATTTCTGTCACCTCATCAATCAATTCCTGCCAATCACGCTGAGATCGTAAGAAGGTGTCTTTGTGATGGTAAAAAAAAACTACTGTCACTTGCAATAGCTGCAAAAGATTTGTTTGCAAGCAACATTGCCACAATGTTGTCACATGTAACGATTACAGAGCTTCTCCGGAGGAAGAAAGTGCGTGATTCTTGATATGTATTTACTGACTGCCTTATTCTTTTTATTACTACAAAGTTTTTATACAGATCACACATTTTTGTAAAACTTGCTTCAACAATGGTAAACAATCGAATCATATATGTGGTTATAATTTATTTAGAATTTGTTATTAAAGTAATGCTTAGGAAATATCCTCGAAATGTATGTCAGATATTCTGTAGCAATTTTATTTTTCCCATGCACCTTGGACATATGTAAACAGATCATATTAAAAGTTGCTGTTAAGAATGATGTTATAAACAGTAAATAATTAATTACACCAAAAAATTAAAAAAAAGAACTGTTTTTTATGTATTTAAATGTAGGTGGTACTGAGTGCCGCATGCACCCGCTGACGCAGCAATCTTAAGCGCGCCTGCCGCAGGGTTAAACCTACTCCTGCATTACCCCTATTTGATTTTGCTTTTATAATCCTGTATGCACCTGACCAGAACTCCTGTTTCTCCTGTCACTGAACTTCATTAATTCCCACTATATCTAACTTCAGCCTATGCATTTCCCTTTTTAAATCATACCAGAATATGTACGTGATTTTTTTTCTATTCAATATTCATAAACAATAATATGCAACAAAATAGCATGTAAAATGTAAAACACAAAAAAAGCAAATATAAACATACCAGTGATTCTGATGTGGTAAAATGTTAGCAGTAATATTACAAAAATTAAAAGCAGCTTTTGCACTTCTGTATTGTGTACTAGAGAAGTAAAAGGAGATGATTGACTCAAATATAGTTTAGAAGACCAGCCACTCACAGGTTCATGTCAAGACAGAGGCAAAGTAATAACTATTGGAATTAAATTTGTCTATGAAATGATTCAAATATTTCTGATTGATGGAAACATTGCCAACCTCTTCATAAAGATTCATCAGGACTGTGATTTCATCTTCTTTGGCTTCTAATTCTGCTTCTACCTCTTGCAATTCTTTCAGGACTTCAGTATTTTTTCCTTGATCATTTTTTGATGTTATCTTCAGTTCTTCATATTTACTGGATATGAAACAAGTAATAAAATCATGTCAAAGACTATACTGAGCTTTGATAATGTTTACAAAAATAATGGGATGCAGGTAAACAACATAAATGCTAGTAGTACATGACAATAATTCAATTCAAAAGGAACCTCCAATGAATCACATACAATTCATGCAATGTCATACTGTGAAATTTTGTTGAGGGAACCGAGATAATGAACATTTCAGAGCAGCTGTAAAAAAAGTGCACATTATCTCTCATATATTTTGCATACGGACCAAAAGAAAGAGATAAGAGAAATCAAGCCACATATAGAGGCATTCAGCCAATTACTATTTGCTTAGTACAATGGTAAGTGGAATTGGAAAGGGAACTTGGCATATCATCTTGTACATTGTGGCCATTGCATGAGAATATATATGTTGATGGGAACTACAAGTTTAAAGCACTTTGACAATTTTTGCATCACTTTGAAATAATATCACGTTGAGGTATGCCTGGAGGAAAATCTACATCTGTCAGTGACTCTTCATCAAAGATAAGATGCCGCATAATCCCTACCAAAAAATCCTCAGTCCAGTCACAAATTATCTTATTACCCTATATTATCATATTTCTGTCAATAAGTGATGGTATCTTATTGAGGCAAATGCTTTTCAGAAATCAAGAAACACTACATCTTCCTGACAGTCTTGACACATGGCTTTCAGGATGTCATGTGAGAAAAGTGCAAGTTGGGTTTCAAATGACTAAAGTTTTCAGAATCCCTGTTGGTTGGCATGGAGGAGGTCATTTTGTTTGAGATAAAGCATCATATTTGAGTTCAAAGGTATAGCATTCTACAACAACAGAAGGATGTTGATGAGACTGTATGGTGGTTTTTGGACTACTTCTGCTATGTTTCTTGAAGACATGTGACATGGTTTCTTCCAACTACTAGACACAATTTTGTATTCAAGGAATCTCACCTATATTATGGTTAACAGGTGGTATAATTCTAAAACAAATTTTGAATAGAATCTGATAGATACTCCACTGGGCCAAGTAATTAAGTTTAAATTTAGCTATTAGACCTGTTTCCCAATGCCATGGGCACCAGTACCTATTTAATAGAATTTTTCAATGGTGTGAGAGTAAAGTCAGGATAGTATTTCTGAATTTTTCTTTGTAAAGTGAAGTTTCCTGCTCTTACTTTGCTGATATCAATAAAAATGAAGTTTAGCATTTCTCCTTTTACATTGATATTATGGTGGGTGTTATAACACAGAAAACACCATTCACTTTCACTATGTAATATTTTTACTGGCACAAGATAAATCAAAACACAAAGAAATAGATTTCAACAATCACGGTAACAGTCATGATGAATGTCTCACACCAACTAGTCAACATACAAAGTAAGTAAAACGAAGTGCAAAAAAGCAAAGATACTAATATTTTCTGGCATTTCTGCCACAGAGACCCCCCCCCCCCCCCCCCCCCGAAGAGCGAGAGTGCATAGGAGGAGTGATCAGGAGTAAGTGATAAAGGGAAGGTAAACATTTGAGGCATGACGTAATCTTGAAGTCTGAGAGGTGGCCGTATGGTGCGGCCAGCACGGGTGATAGCAGTAGGGGTAGGATAATTTGGAGAAGATGAAGGAGAAGAGGGGGGGGGGGTTACTCTTATAAATAAAACATTATTGGAGTCTACATAGGCTGAAATGTCATTTTGTGAAGTACCAGGAGCCACATTGAAGCACTGTAATAGCTTAATGTCTTTCTGGTCAGATGGCACAGAATTGTTTTGAATTTCAAATAAAAAAAGAAAAGTGTCCACAAGCTGTATTTTTATAGAGTCCACATCATAGTCACTCAAGTTCACTTGAAACACTAGTTCATTACTGCTGGCACTCGGAGGCGTGAAGTATAGAAGAGGGGAGCCTTGACTTGCAGAGAGTGTTTGATTAGCTTGTGGAGAAGGGAGAGGACAGGCCTCTGAAGTTTCCTGCAAAAAAAATTCATTATCATGTATGTTGGTGTCATTAAGGATCCATGCTGGTTTCAAGCGCTCAATGGACACGACAGATGGTTTGTTCTTAAAGCGGACTGTATAAGTATTTTCAGAGCTTGACAGGACCCGGTATGGGCCAGTGTAGGGTGGAGCAAAGGGTGGACGCACGGCGTCTTCTCTGAGCATCACATAGTTACAAGAACTGAGGTGTGGGTGAATGAAAACCGGAGGGGTAACATGCGATCGAGGTTGCGGAAAACGTAACTTGGTGATATGCTGTCGAACCTGTCGTACCAACTCGGGAAGTTGATCCTTGGGAAGTAGAGGAGGATCATCAAGAAAATCCGCCGGAAGTGTGAGTTTTCTCCATATACCATCTCAGCAACTGACGCTTTAAGGTCTTATTTGAAAACCGTCCTCAAACCTAAAAGGACCCAGGGGAGTGCCTCAGTCCAAGAGGAAGAATGACACATGAGAGCGACCTTCAGGGTACGGTGCCATCGTTCTATTAGGCCATTAGATTTGCGGGTGATAGGCTGTAGTTCTGAATTTGTTGATACCACACAGTTGACAGAGGCAATTAAACAGATTAGATTCAAACTGTCTCCCCTGGTCTGTGGTAAGTGAAGTAGGGCAACCAAAACGAGAAAGCCAAAGGTGGACAAAAGCGTTAGCTACAGTTTGGCCGTAATGACTGCGATGGGGATAGCTTCGGCCCAACGTGTGGTACGATCGATCATGGTCAGTAAGTAACGGAAGTTGTTAGATATCGGTAATGGACCGACGATGTCCAAATGGACATGACAGGATCTACCTGAGGGCACAGTAAATTTGCCTAATGGGGGCTTAGTATGTTTGTGTATTTTGGCTCTCTGGCATGGTATGCCCACCAATTACAATCTCTTTTTACATTAGGCCAAACGTATCTCTCTGTAATGAGGCGCGTAGTCGCGCGAATGCTCGGGTGAGCGAGATTGTGGATTGTGTCAAAAATGTCTTTCCTAAGAGCTTTAGGGATTATAGGATGAGGATGAGCTGTTTTAATGCCACAATACAAAGAGCAATCATCATTAGGGAAGGGAAGTAGAGCAATTTGTGAGGAAGTATCAGAGTCAGAGAGAAGGTGCTGTATCTCTGGGTTGGATAGCTGGAGCTCGTGTAAGCTGTGAGGATCAATAGCTGTCTTCAGGGAGGACAGGCGTGACAGGTAGTCTGCTGCAACATTGTCATTACCCCTGATATATTGAAAGTCTGAAACATTTCTACTACCGAAAATGTCCATTCATAATTATGTGTATCATCGAACTAAATGCGAAGTTGCGTTACACCATAAACCTTTAATGAGGAATTGTTGGCTGCTCTGATTTGGTGAGGCGAATGCGTGATTGTAGAAGTGACCATTGAATGTGGAATGACGCTCACATCGGCACCAGTGTCCACTAAAAACCATTTCTGAGAAGCTATATCCTGGATATACAAACGTCCGGGAGAATAATTCGGAAGTACTAGCCTGTGATCTGTTAGGCGACTTGATGTTACAGTGCGGACCAGTGCACCTATAGCGGCCCGCCATGTGTGTTTGGACGCATTGCACAGGGTGAGCAGCAATTCCTAGCTGTACTACCGTAAACAGAGTGATACCAGCAGAGAGGATAAACTTGCTGATCCTGCGTTGTTACCGGGTGAAGGACGTCACTTGAAGCTGTGATATGAGATGGTGAAGGACGGTGTGGAATCTGCTGCTCAGCCAGTGTACTCTGTCTGTTGTCTTGGAAAGATCGGCCTCTGCCACACGGGAGAGGCATAATATCAAGGGGGGCACACATAGATAACTTTCTTCTGTTGATTATCTTATATGCGGCGTCAGCCAGCAATAATTTCGCTTGTAGAGGTTCCTGATTGTGTGATAGGAGCTGCAGTTGGATAGCTTGCAGAAGCTTTGCAACCCAGAAAGAAAAGCTTCATCGGGCATAGTTTTGCTATCAAAGACTGCTCTGATACGTCGCCATAGTTGTGAAGGAGTAGAGTCTTTGAGATGTACATCTTGCAGTATGTATAAAACAGACTCTTGCATAGTCTTAGCTAGACGTTCGAAGATCTGTTGTTTTGCCAGTGTGTAACGATATGCAGGGGCCGCCGACAGCACTACGTCCTGTACCCACTCAGCGTGGTCCTCTAGGGCATTAATAAGTGCAATAAATTTAGCACTATCTGAATCAATGTTTAGGGCAGTGAATACAGTCTCTGCCAAAATAAACCACGTATGCGGATTGTCCATCGTGAACCTTGGTAATTTAGGAATTTTCTCACTCTTGTGTTGTGGATGTAACAGATTTGATAGCACAGCGGACGGGAGTGGTGGAGTGTTTATGAAGCTGTCACTCGCGGCGTTCGTGCCGGCTGGTTTAAACATGGCTGGTGCGGGAGGCGCAGCTGGGGCTGCGGAAACAATCGGGGCAGAATGACTGTCCAACCAGTAATTGTTGTCACTGAAATTTGTTCCCCTTTTGTTTTTGTAGTGATTCTTGTAGTGGGTGGGGAGAGAATGTGTCCAAAACTGATTTATCAGCAATATATGGGGAGCTCCAAGTGATCTGTGGGCTCGAAAAGTCTGTGAGGTTCATAGTGTTGGGGCACTGTTGCACACTACATGTCACAGGAGGTTGTACATACGATGCACTGTGAGTCACAAATTTAGGCACAGCACTCATGATTGGTTTGTTATAGACAAACGTAGGAAAAGATTTCATAGCAGGTGACATCACTGACGATGTTGAAAGAGTCCACAATGGCATTGTTGATGACAGAGAAAACTCCACGGCGTTGTACCTATCTTCCAATTTTATCCCGGTTGTTGGCGGTGTTGTGTGTAGGAAACCGTGGAAAGGCAGTGTGGAGGCACAATTAGTATCATGTTGTAGTCTGAAAGGAGCGGAAGGCGAGTGATGTGGAGATGTCAAAGTAAACGGCCACATTGTCGAATCGGCGTATGTTGCGCGTCGCAGGTCACCAGTATGGCGGGTGTTATACTTATAACACAGAAAACACCATTTACTTTCACTATGTAATATTTTTATTGGCACAAGATAAATCAAAACACAAAGAAATAGTTTTCGACAATCACGGTAACAGTCATGACGAATGTCTCACACCAACTAGTCAACAACCAAAGTAAGTAAAACGAAGTACAAAAAAGCAAAGATATTAATATTTTCTGGCAGTTTTGCCACAATTTCATCAATTACAGATTCTGTCATCCAGGAGTGTCTGGATACTCACCTTGATGCCACTGACAGCTTTCACATATGACCAGATATTCATTGGATTTTGTGAGAGGTCTTTCAGTTAAGATTATGTTATGGTAGTTGTTGAAGGCTTCATGCTGTAGAGGTTGGGAGGAGGGAAGGAAGGCGAATAACCTCTATGGTAAAATTGTCACAAGTTTATTCAAAAGTTTACAAGAATAATGAAATTTTGGCTGGTGGCTATGGTCATGTGTCACCACTGATGAACATCGTGAGTGTGAGTCTAGCAGAGTTATGCACATTCTGACAGAACATTTCGAGATACCAAAGTCATGCAAGTCTACATCATGTTATGGGCCTGTGAGTAGCTGGCACTGGTTTGGGCAGCCGTCTCCGTCAGATCAGCTCACGGGGCTAAGTCAGCATTTGTGGACTTGAAGCAGTAAAGTCGATGAGCTGTCTCCTGGCTCTAAAGCAGCAGCTGAACTTCTGGTTTGGTTGGCAGCAGTTCACAGCATAGGTAGTACCACTGCCATCCACCTGTACCAGGGATGAACATCTCTTCTGGTAGCAGTGGACCTCTACGAGAACCTGTACAGATGTTCAGGCCACTGGTATTTCTCGCACACAGAGCTAACAGGGGCATGCACTGCTGAGTGGAGCAAACAGTGCCAGCAAAGCAGGACACAGACACCACACATCCAGCACACTGCTGCGGCCTTCTGTAGTTGACAGTGTGGCCAGCAGATCATGCATCTGCAGGAAGGCATATCCATGACATTGCAACATTCCCTCATTGTAGTGTGAGACTGAATAAAGATGTTTTACTTTCCAGCTGAGTTTTCCTGGCCACCTCTGGCCACCACTGATGCCTCAACCCCTCCACCTGTCCACTGCCTCTACACTGCAGAATCACCACTCACCCCTGGTCACCAAGGTCACAGCATGGCTTTGCAATCATGGCATCCAATTTTGTCACACAGGGAGGTGAGCGAGCACACTGTTGGTTTTTGTGATTTTTTCCCTGTTTTGTGTGCAGAGGATATATATTATGAGCTGGAGATTCATAGAAATTGGATAGTTATGTCTATAAAGACAGTGGAACCAGCTCATCTCTCTCAGTTCTGCGGTAATATGAAGTAGATTATTTACATTCAGTGAAATGCAGTGAATGTAATTTGCTAGGGCATTCTGCACTGTGAACAGAATCAGAACTGGTAATTTGTATCAACTATCTTAGGTATGGGAGGTAGCTCAAGCATTTGTTAATAAAACTGAGCAATTCAGAGCAGATAATATGGACTTACATAACAAGCTTGCATCTAGGAATGAACAGTTAGAATTAGCTGAGCAATTTAGTTCTTTATTAGACTTAGCCACCACCAGTTTGATCATACCTTTCTCTGGAAAGTTGAGCATCAATTTAATGTCTTTTTTGGATGACCTGAAATTAAGAGTTAGAACTGATGATGGTTGCAGGATCAGTTACTGCAGGTGATAAAGTTATGGTTGACAGGGGAAGACATTACATATGTCAGATGTACGATGGGGCCAAGAGATGGACAAACATTTGATGAACTGAACCAAGGCCTGTCACAGCGGTACAAGAAGCAAAATAGCATGAGCTTTTTACACCAACAATTGTGTAGTCTGTCAAGGAAACACAATGAGTCAACAGAGAATTTTGCAGACAGGAAAGGTTAATGTGCTAACCTGTGAATAAGGGGAGAGTGATGAGGCAAATAAAGTCATGCTCCAGGAAGCAGAACAGAGGGCACTGAATGCATTTTAAGTAGCTTTCTGCCTGATACATCAAGAAGGGTGAGAATGTATACCCTGAAGGATTTGTACTCTGTGGTCAGATTAGCAACAGAGTTTGAAGAAACTGATGTAGCAATAGGAATGTGAAATAGGAGGAGAGTATTTTCCACTAACAGGAGGTACTGCAGATGTCAAAGGATGGGACCTGTGCAGAGGCAATGTTGCCAACCTCAGTGTGGTAGCTGTGATGTGGTTGGACACCACCAATGTGATCATAAGAATGGTAAGGGGAAGCAAGGGATCAATAAGGAAGTTTTAGTCCAAGAGGGAACCCCATGCTACTGTGCAAAGCTACAGGTAAATTTCGATGCAACTATTATGGATGCAGAGGCAGAACGTAGTACAGTGGGAGTAGTGAAGGGCAGAACGCACAATTTTTTATTGGACACAAGTGCACATGGGTCGATAGCAAGTATGGAACTCATGTGCAAGAGGCAATTGAACCCTCAACGCTATGATTTATGTAGAACTGGAGATAGTGATATGGAGTCTTTGGGGTCAGAAATAATACATTTTCAGGTTGGGTTTCAGCATTTTAAGCAATGTGTAGAAATTGTGCCCCAGGTAAGTGAAGGTCACTGCATGGTTTCAATGCAGCATGTCAAATTTGACCTTAGGTGACACAGATGTTGTTGAACTTAGAGGGACACTGTTCCAGGGGAGGGATGGGGGCTGTGAGGGAGGCAGGGGGGGGGGGGGGGAGCCTGTCACCACTGAAGCACTGTTGCAAGGTGCATCAACCTTAAAGGGTGAACACTTGAGCTGTAGTCGACAAAACAAAGGATTAATTTGCGTGTTATTGTGACACAAGGCATCAGAAAGTTGGTCCGTGTAAATGTGGAACCAGAATGGCCAGTTAATACAAAAAACCACTTGCAGAAAAATGATGTATTAGACACATCACACTGATCTGTAAGGAGAAACACTGTACACATATGGGATAAGGTGGACAGGAAAGTGGTTTCCATGAATTTGGATAATTTTGGTGGTGGAGTAGAGTTGATGAAAGGAATGTTTGTACCTAATTTGGAAGTCCTGGATGATGTCAATAGGGAATCAGTCAGTGTGCACCAGAGAAATATGCATACCACTGGTGAAACTGCATTGTCTAAGAAAGTAGGAATCTTAAAATATGGACAGATTGGAAATTGAGAAATTATTGTTAGAGTTTGAGGTCTTGTTTTACCCTCAAAGGCCTTTACCAATGACACATGTAACGCAGTGCCATATCTCTAAAGGAAATGAGTCACTGCTATTTTGTATACCTTACCACATATTGTGATATTTGTAGCCACTGCTGGAAGAATTCATTGATCAACAACTAACAGGCCCTGCATGGCAGCTATGGCAGTTGTGCCAAAGAAGTCACCACACTGATTTTGCTGTGACTAAAGACTGGACATCTTAACAGTAAAATGCTGACTGATGTGTATCCAATAGCAAATATCACTGAAGCTATTGGAAACTTGGGATAGTGTAAGTACTTCTCTACCACAGATCTGAGGAGTGGGTATCATTAGACAGAGGTATTCCCTGAGGACTGTCCGAAAACAGCACTCTCAGTCCCCTGAGGTCACTAACAATATTGTAGGACACTATTTGGGTTGAAGAATGCTCCAATAACATTTAAGAGTTGATTATATGGAATACTGATGGGACTGAAACCTCACCAGTGAATGGTATACCTAAATCATATAACTATATAAAAATGTGGCAAAACATAAACAATGTTTGTGAGAGGGTTTTAGGTTACAAGCAGTGCATTCAACTCTGAGCACAGGAAAAAGTCACTGTGCTTTAGAAGCAATAGCATATTTAGGGCATGTGATTAGCAGTGAAGGACTTAAGATGGATCTGAGGTCAGTGCAGCCAGTGCAGGAATTTCCAATTTCGACAATACTGAGAAGCTTCAGTCTTGGTTTGGTTTAGTAAATTATTACAGAAAAATCATATAAGGATATACAGATATGTCAGTACCACATATGTGACTGTTAAGAAAGAGAATAAAATTCCAATGGACAAAGAAATGGCAAGACACATTTGAGAAGTTAAAAAAAGTGTAAAGTCCAGTACTAATTTCTCTGAACTATGAGAAATAGTTTGTCTTGTTCAGTGATGCTTTTAATAGAGTGGTGGGGTGTGTTCTCAGTCAAATAGTTGGTTGGTTAAGTGGTTGATTTGGAGCAGGGGACCAAACAGCAAGGTCATTGGTCCCATGCTCTAGGATGGAAAAAATTATGAGAGAAACAACACAAACAGCACAGTCCAATCAAGGGGAAGGGATAATTTGCGAACAAAGAGGGAAAAGGGACAACAGGGCAGCAGGAAGAGGACAGAACAAGAGGGAGGTAGGTGGGAATGAGGAGAGCAAGTGTGCACCAGAAAAGCTACGCATGGTGGCACACCGGCACCACCACTGACCCGTCCTGACACTCACACCATACTATTATCATGACAGAATGGGGACAACACCAGGGGAAGAAGACGCAAGAAAAGAGGGGACAAAACAGCACAACAGATTAGATAAATGTAGACAAATGGTGGGGAGAACCTGGCTGCAAGGTCAAGGCCCCCATAACCGATGCCTACACTAACTGAGGAACTCAAATGGCTAAGAAAAATTCAAGGACTTAAGCCTGAGAGTAAAAACCATTATCACACAGAAAACCAAGGATAGATGTAAATACGCAAGGGTTGTCCCCTAACACCTGAGACAAGGGCATATTTATTGTGAAGGGCCAAAAGGCGGGGGTAATCCGTCACCGTGAGCAGAGCCCTGCAGCTCCAAAGGGGAGGGGGGGGGGGGGGGGGGAGGAGGCTCATTGCAGATTAAAAAACCTAGTATAGGTCAACCTAGTATGGCCAATACGAAGACAGTAGAGGATGGTAGACTCCTCTGTCAAGAGAGACAGAGGGAAGTACACCACATGGTAGGAGCCCGTTGGTGGCACAAAGTTTAATATACAGGGAAGAAGCCTCAAAGGAGTCAGCCCACAGTTAAGTAAAAACAAATTTGATGTAAAGCTGCAAATATGCACCTGGAGGGGACACAGAGAATGAGGTGGTGGTGGTTGGGGGCGGGGGGGGGGAGAGGTAGGTGGCTGCCCCTCAACCTCCCCCTCCCCCCAGCCAACTGATCAGCAAGTTCAATACTAGGATACCTACATGGCCAGAAATCCAAATGGAATCAACTGAACAAGCAGCATCACCAAGATCAGTGTGAAGGTCATGGATGGCAGAGACCAGGGGGTGGTGGGAAAAACACCAAGTGGTGAATCTGTATATAACAAAACTTGGGTGAGGGAGGACTGTTTAATAAAACGGAGGGCCCAATAGATGGCCAATTCCGCATTGAACACCCCACAGGTGATGCCAACAGAAGACAGAACAGTGGTGACCAATCATCCAACAGAGGCCACAAGCTTATTAATATCGATTAGAAATCTCCACCACGTTATGAGCTTGTGAGCAGGTGACTCCAGTCTTGGCTGCCATCTCAACCATGCCAGCTCGTGGGGTTAAGCCCACACCCGTGGACTTGGAGCAGTACACTGTATGAGTCATCTACAGGCTCCACAGCAGAAGCTGAACTTCTGCCTTGGAGGGTAGTGGTTTGCAGCCAGGGTGGTGTCAACACCATTCACCCACACTGGGGTAAGCCTCTCTTCCACAGTGGACCACTGCAAGAATTTGGATAGATGTTTGCATCACTGGCATTTTTCATTCACAACTGCACAAAGCTAGCTGGTGAAAGTACTGCCGAGTGAAGCAAACAGTGCCAGGAGAGTAGGATGCAGACATCACATGTCCAGCACACCGCTGTGAACTTTCATTGCTGATGGTATAGCTGGCACACCATAAGCCTGCAGCAGGGCATGCCACGGCATCACAGCATTTTCATCATTGTAGCACAAGACAGAATAAAGGAGTTTTACCTTTCAGCTGGGTTTTCCTAGCCACCACTGGTCAGCACTATTGCCTGAACACTCCGCCACTCCACTGCCTCCACACCATAGTGGCCCCACACCCCCTGGGTCACTACACAAAATAGGCAATTGTGACATTAAACACTACTTTTAATCCTTACTTTTAATCATGAGCCATCTTGAGTCATCCCATTGCTTTGCCCAATAGCCATACTTCTGGCACATATGACATGTAACTGGTGTTGACTGTACACAGTGCACTGTGGCATAACAGGTTGCACTATGTGCTGTTCACCAGTCACATGCCAGCATAGTTTTCCCTACTATTACACCGAAACTTCTCCAGCCCTAACAAATTTTGCCTTCCAGTTTCTATAGCACTCTTGTCAGCCCATCACTACACTTGTACACACGAAACAAGAAGACCAGTTACTGCATTCACCCAACTGAGTTCTTGATGCTGCATACTGCAAATGTTGACATTGTCCTTGATGTAGATGTCCATCGCAGGAATGCTTCTGACACCAAATGTAAAGGTCAGGGGTGAATGACCTCTATGGTGACTAGCAGAATCGTACTTCTAGTGCACAGGACGCCATTCAGCTCTCCACAGCCAGGCAAGGTTGCAACAAGACAGTGAGTAGGAACCAAGTGGAAGCCTTCCAATAAATCAAAAGCATAAGATTAACATAAGTTTATTCACAAGTTTACAATAAGGCCAGAGTCAGGTGTCAGTCCTGCATCTATTGAAGACAGCATTTAACAATGAAAGCTTGATGACCCATTTCAGGTTGATGCCATATGTAGTCTTCCTCTCAAAGCTGGTTCCAGGAAGTGAGTGGTACTGTTTGTAAAATTGGAAGTATTTATGTGAACTCAGTCTGCCATTGTTCCTGAAATGGCAGCACTTTCCCTCCCCCAAATCAAAGCAGAACCAAGGCATGACATATGGCTGTTGGGAAATCATGACATCACCATGTCAGTGTCACAGTCTTTCCACTACATCAACTGTGTCACAGTCTTGGCTGTGCCATCATAGAGTAGTAGCTTTACTTTTCAGGAGTCCCACTATGTCAGCATAGTTTGGCAATGGTGTCTTGCACAAGAACACATACAAGGTACTCTCTCCCTTGTAATGGGACATCCTCCACTAGCATTACTTTTCCTCAACAGTAGTAGTCAATACCAGTAATATTTTTCGAATTTTGGACAGGTCAGTATTAGCTCAGTAGCTTTTCTGAAAAAATTCATATAATTTTATACATAATATGTTATATTTTAAACTAAGATTTGTGAATAACAATTATTATTTTGGATGTTATAATCAATAAATACTAGTTCTGAATGTATGGTTAAAATTATTGTTTTCTTAGAAACATTTGAAATTACGAATTATTTGGCACACTTAAAATTTTTATTATTTATTACACAATCTAGTACTGTTTATTATTTTTATTTCTGGATTAATTTACGAAATAATAATCAAAACTAATAAAAATTCATTTGTCAATAAAAATTGTAAACCCTGTGGAATATTGTTATTACTGCAAAGTGAGGCAGTAGTAAGCATGCCACTGATGTGATAGGTCGTATTTTGGGCAAACAGTGTAATGTCGGCTTTGTTAATGCAAAAATTCCAAAGACTGTGTGATATAGTAAAATGTGACAAAATAAATCAATGTAAAAACAAAAATTCTGCAAAAACAATCTTCAGAATTATTTAGATTAATTCAACCATGAGGACCTAAAATGTGAACATTTCAGCTTCAAGAATCAGACCCCTAGACAGAAAGAACTTTATGTGGCATAAATCTTTGATATGGGGCCTCTTGAAACACCAGCCCTTCATTTCCCTTGGTTGAGGATGCACTCCCCATACCTGAGCACTAACAATTTACCCATGATCGAATTCGCTTAGCTCTGACATACCATAATGAACTCACAACAGCACAGAACACTGTTCTGACCATGACTGACACTTGCAATATATTGAGGAGATTGCATGGGTGCCATTAGTGGTCAAATGCAACAGTGCAACCTACAGGCTCGACTAATATCTGCACTTATGTTTGAGCATGTATTTCTTATGGTGTTTCCATGTTTTTTGTCCGAGACCAGTATACCAGCTCTGTTGTAATTTCAGCATGACATTTCATTTAGCTGTGACCACCAACCACCTGTCCACCCAAATGAATGCTCGCTGCTGAACTGTGGCCAAGAATGGATTTAAGCAACCTTACCAGAACATGCTGCTGACCACAACCTATTCAATTTCAGTGGCTGTTTCACAACCCTTGCCATCTAGATTCCTCCTTCCACCATCAGATTCCTTCAATTATGTAGGTGGTGTTGTACTTGCAACATATCCTTCAATCACATAATCCTTCTGGTCTCAATCTCTGGTAGCCTCTGCCTCTCATCCATCTCCATCCCTGCTCCAGCACCAAATTTCACTTCTCCTGTACCCTCTTCCCCACAATCTCTCTCTTCCTCTTTTCTATCTCCTCCTCCCAGTCCACTTCATCACATCACTATGTGTCACACACAGCTCCCCCTATCTGCAGCCAGATGAGCTCATCTCTCCGTCTCGGCTATCACACACCCTTCCCCAGCCAACCTTCCCATTCCCCACCTCCTCCCTTTACTCACTGCACATAATGCCACCCCTCAACCCAGACAAATTACAGTGCCAGCACCTGGACAACGAAGTCATCCAGGTGTGTATTTTTGTGCAAGAATATGTGTATGTACGTGTGTGTGGAGTCCCCAAGGGACTTCAGCTAGAAGTGCGCGGGTGGCGTCCGCAGGGACCTGAGTTAAGTCTGACATTGCTTCCACTTACTTGTGTCAGGCTCCTTCTTTCTCCTTCCCTGTCGGCCTCCCTTGGCCAACTCTTGCTTTTTCAACCCCAACAGTATTAGGTTTCGAGACCCGAGGGTGTCTTTCCAATTTTCTTATTCCTACTTCTAACACAACTCCTGAGGAGAGCCCACTCCTTAAGAAAAGCCAGCAATCCCGAAAGCTGTGAGGATAACACCGCAGGTTGGGTGAGAGGCCAGTACCCTCTCTTCATAAAAAATTAAAAATGCTTTCAAGACTACAAGTAAGTCTCGGAACATTACTGACAAAAATAGACGACATCAATGGCAAAGAAACAGTATATGATTTGGAACGTGGAATGTAAAGAGTCTGTACAAGACAGGAGCTGCAATCAGTGTTGTCAAAGAAATTCAGAGGCACAAACTAGACCTAGTTGCACTGCAAGAAATCTGGTGGGAGGATGCTGGCAGCATTAATGTTGAAAACTGTACTATTCTGTATGAAGCCTGTGAACGAGTTCATCTGTTAGGCACTGGTTTCTGCGTCAGTAAGACTTTGGCCACTAATGTTTCAGTGTTCGTTTCCGTCAACCCAAAAACATCTGTTGTAACACTGGATGTAAAGCATATTAAGATGACTTTTGTGAACTGTCATGCTCCCACGGAGGAGAGCAAAAGTGAAGTGAAAGAAGAGTTCTATGCACAACTAGAGGCAGTGATGGACGCTATACCAAATGGACACCTGAGGATCCTCCTTGGTGATATGAATGCCAAGGCTCGGAAAGAACAAATATTCCAAGACACAACAGGAAGGCACAGTCTACACAACCTAAGCAATGATAATGGAGTTAGGTTCATCGGCTTCGCTACATCGTTAGGGTTGTTCATCTCCAGCAAACTTCCAGCGGAAAAATATACATTAAGGAACCTGGGTGTCACCAGATGGGAGAACTATAAATCAAATAGACCATGTTGCCATTGATCTCAGAGCCAAGAGATGGGTGTTGGACAGCACGGGGTGCCAAAGGTGGGAGTGATCATTTCCTGGTCAGAGGCTTTTTAAACATACAGTGTAAAGGAAGAATGGGGCCTAAGTTAAAAAGAGTGGAAATGTACCATGTGGAGAAACTAAAAGATGAAGCAACAAAGACCAAATACCAGGTGCAACTTAGTAACCACTTTGAAGCACTCAGTGAACTGGACATGAATCAGGACCTTGAACTAATGTGAGAAAACATCTAGAGCTCAGTTAGGGATACAACAAAGGAAACACTCATGGGAAACACAGTGGGCAAGAAGATCTGGTTTGCAAAGGAACGTGCAGATGCTCTGGAAAGGAGGAAGGAAGCCAGGAGCAAGTGGCTGAAGGGGAAAAATCTGGCACAGGGCAAAGCACAATCTGAGGAGGTCCGAAAGACTACACAAGCAACTCTGAGAAGAGCAAAGAGGAAATACATAAGGGATATAATCACTGAAGCAGAAACAGACTTCAGAGGACAAAAGACTAGGGAAATGTTTCTGAAGGTGAAGTACCTCTGCAAAGGTCACCAGGCCAAGGAGAAATTTGTCAAAGATTCCCATGATAAGATCCTGACTAACGATAGCGACATAGCTGAGAAATGGAAAAAGTACTTTCGACAGCTGCTAAATTGTGATGAACTCTAACTGCAGTTTGATTTCCAGAACCCAATTACAGCCGATGCAGTGTGTCCACCACCTACTCTGGATGAGATAAAACCCAGAATCAGACACGTTAAGCAGAATAAGATTCCAGATGAAGATGGAATACGGGCTGAAATAATCCTGGAAGGAGGAGAGAAACTTGTAGAAAGAATACACTGACTGATACAGGCAATATGGACCAAAGAAGAATTACCAGCAGAATGGAAAACAGCTCTGATTTGTCCAATACATAAGAAGGGCGATAAACTGAATGTGACAGCTATTGAAGAATCACCCTGCTTAATGTCTGCTATAAGATCTTGTCCAATTGCCTCATACATAGAATTCAGCCAGTGGCAGAATCGGTGATTGCGGAGTACCAGGGAGGTTTCTGGCCATGACGGTCAACACTAGATCACATCTTCAGTCTCTGGCAGCTCACTGAGAAACTGGGTGAATATGGTAAAGATTTGCACATTTTATTTGTTGGTTTTAAGAAGGCCTATGATTGCATACATCGCAATAGCCTGCTCAGCTGTTTAAGGGAGTTCGGCATGGCAGAGAAACTCATCAATCTGATAAAGATCTGTCTGAACGAAACACATGCAAAGGTGAAGATGGGAATCATGTAACTGAGGAATTTGAAATTGTGACAGGGCTCATGCAAGGAGATGGGTTGTCCCCCATCTTGTTCAACTTTGCCCTCAAGAAGATCGTATGTGGGACCTTCCAAGAGAATGAAGGGATTGAAATCAAAGGAAAGAGACTGGCATATTTGCCTGTGCAGATGACATCTGTTTACTCTCTAGGACTGAAGAGGAGTTGGAGCAAATGACCAAAGTACTAAAGAAGGCTGCCAGCAAATTTGGGTTAAACATAAACGAAGCCAAGACAGAGTACCTCGTTAAGATGCGTGGTCATTGTCAGACTGCTGGTCATGTACAATCACTGCAGGTTGGAGACCAGTCCTGTAAGAGAGTGTATGAATTCAAATACCTAGGGGCACTTTTCATTGAGAACTCATCATGTGAAGCAGAGATCAATGCCAGAATACAAGCAGGAAACCAATCTTACCACAGCCTAGCACAACTGCTTCAGTTCAGATATCTCTCCAGACAGTTCATGATTCGACCGTACAAAACCCTGATCTAGCCTGTTGTTCTATATGGCTGTGAGACATGGAATATCTGGAACAGGACTTCCATAAGCTTCTTGTTTTTGAGAGAAAAGTGCTTCGGAAGATCTTCAGGCCTGTTCTGGATGCAGATACAGGGGAATGGAGGATCAGATGCAACCAAGAGCTTGAGGAACTATACCAGCAGCCCAACATAGCAGGAACTGTCAAAGCCAAACGAATGCAGTGGGCCAGCCATGTGGCCCGGATGAAGGATCACAGATGGCCTTGAAAGCTCCTGGGTTTCACACTTATAGGGAGGAGACCCCAAGGAGACCCAAGAAGCATTGGAGGGATGGCCTCCATGAAGATTTAAACCAAGTGTCAATAGATGTGAATGAATGGCAGATAGCAGCAATGGACAGAATACAGTGGAGGAGGAAACTTGTAGAAATGTGCAGTCCACTGGGCCTGACAACATAGTAGTAGTAATGTGTATGTGGGTTCCATAGATCTGAAAAATGTGCCACAACTATTTGGTGAGTTGTTACCTTTACTGCTTTAATTATATTCCATGAGGACTTTCCATTACCATATCTAAGTCAAACTGTTTTAATGAAGGTGACTGAATGAATTTTTTATTATTGTACGGACCTCAGAGGCAAACTGTGTTATTGCAGATATGAAGTACAATATAGATGTAAAAATTTATACAGAAAATTTTTAATCTCTGAATGAAAAATATATAATGCTACAGATCACTTATGCAAAATACTCTACAAGTACAAGAATGCGCGTATTTCAGACACACCATTTTTTTCGCATCAGTCAGAAATTCATCAGATTCACAGACATTTGGTTCTAACAGAAATTCTTTTACCTTCCTGTTGAATTACTGTATTGGTAGGTTCCTTCTATGCTGAGGTGTGACATTAAAGAGTTTTACTGATTGTACACAAAACATTTTTATGCTTTGTATAATGGGTCATGTAATTGGTGCATGTAGATCTCTATCTCTTCCAGAAGGATACATTTGCAATACTGAACGAACAGTTGCACTTCAGTCACCACTGGCTTTTGATACTTTTAGTAATATATTGGCTACATAATATTTGACAGACCACAGTCCCTATTTTGCCACCTTGCTTTCTTCTTATTTTATGTATTTATAAAACGGATATATTTTGAATATATCAAGATGTCATGATCTTCGGGTTGTCTGATGTACAGCTTCATTTTAGTGATCTTAATATGTTAGGTTTGTAATTCTTTCCACAATATGTATATTATGGCACCAGAATGTGAGTTGTAAATATTAAACTGTACCTTTATTTTTCATGCCACATCTTTTTATAATGTCATATGTAAATGGTTATGCTTTATATGTCTGTACATTTTTTTTAAAGCAAGACTGATTATTTTACTTATGTAAAATAAAACTGTTCCAGATTGTGTGTTTGTTGCATTATGATAATGCAGTGCCTGTGTTGTTCAGAAGTATGATGCAATGTTCCTACAGACATGCATACATGTCAGAAGGAAAAGACATTGCAGCAACTACAGCCACTACATGTACATGAAACGTGTTTGCAGTTGCAAAAATGGACAACCATCAGCTATATAATGGAATGATGACAATTAAAACTGTGGCAGACCAGGACTTGAACACAGATTTCCCATTTACCATTAATGATAAGTGGGAAATTCAGGTGTGAGTCTGCCAGCACAAATTTTCATAGTTGTCATTCCATTATTCGGCTGATGGTTGCCCATATTCACAATGGTACTCTTAAGATTAGATTAGATTAGATTTACTTTCATTCCAATTGATCCATAGTGAGGAGGTCCTGGATGTAGAGCATGTCAGAAAAACAATAATACATGACAAATATTTACAACTAAAACAAATGTTCATTTTATTTATAAAGTAATAAATGTAAAATAGAACTACTACAATACTTATTTACAATGAACACATTACTGCACTGAAATGGTGCAGAAGTTAGATTGTACTTTATATACAGGGTGTCCCATTTATCTTGACCACCCTAAATAACTGTTTCTCCAGATGCAAATTACAAAATGTTTCAAGCAAATGTTCTTTAGCTGCCAGGGGGACATCAATCAGCATGAATGACTTCATTGCAGCTTTGTTTTTTACAAAGATATGAACAGAGGTATGACTTTTTTAAATGGGACCCTGTATTTTTTATTCAGTAATTCATTTCCTCTCCTAAAGACCTATTCAAAAATGTATCACAGCACACACACACATAAAGGCTGGGGACACTTTCAATTATTTATTGCACAAGAAGTAAACATTGTACAGATGTCATAAACATTGTATTTTGAAGAGAAACTCGGAAAAGTTTTTTTACAAACATTTGATGAGTGACACAGCAGACATCAATATGGTTTGTATTTTGAAGAGAAACTCAGAAAAGTTTTTTTACAAACATTCGATGAGTGACCCAGCAGACGTCAATATGGTAAACGAATTCTTGCCATATCCGTCCCAGCACAGCATTGTTGACTGTGGCAGTCACATTCTCTTCCGGAGCTATGCTGCATCACGTAGTAGAGGCAATACATACAGCAGATTTTTAATGTATCCCCACAGAAAAAAGTCACATGCAGTGAGATCTGGTGATTGGGGAGACCATTTCATGAAACAGCTGTCCCCTTCTGTATCATGGCCAATCGATCGATGCAGCAGCTCTGTGTTCAGGCACCCATGAACTTCACGATGAAAATGGGGTGGAGCCCCATCCTGCTGAAAGATGAATGGAGAGTCCAATTGCATTTGAGGCATCAGCCATTGCTGCAACATGCCCAAGTAGGAATACCCAGTGACAGTGCTCTCAGTGAAGAAGAATGGCCCATATAGTTTTCAACGTGACAAGGCAAAAAAAAACATTTACCTTTGTGGAATCATGCTCAAATCCAGTGCATTCGGGTGGATGCTTTGTACCCCAGATCCTACAATTATGTCTGTCCACTTTCTCATTAGTGTGAAAAGTGGCTTCATCACTAAAAATTAAGTGATCAACAATGCCAGTCACATCCTCATTCAATTGTTGCAACTGTGAACAAAACTCAAAACGCTTGTCATTGTCATCATCATTGAGCTTCTGCACTAGCTCCAATGTGAATGGTGTCATAGACAGCTTCTGTCGCAGGACTTTCCGCACTGTCATTGGAGCCATTTCAAGTTCACGGGATGCACAGTGCACTGATTTCTTTGGACTCCTTATGAATGTCTCTCGTACACGCTCCACATTCACTTGACTCACACTGGGATGTCCCCTCCTCTTTGCCAGGCACAAGCAACCTGTTGTAACGAATTTGTTGTGCCAGTGGTAAATGGCTTTCCTTGTTGGTGGCTTCTTACCATACTTGGCTCTAAACATTCATTGAACAGCTGTAGCACACTTGTTTGACACTCCAACACACAGAAAGCTTGCTCTGCACCTAAACTCGCCAAGTTTGCGACAAGCGCTTGCTATCAGCAAATTACCAAACTACGCTGTGATGGTACACACGAAAAATAACTTTCAGGGTTTTTATTCAAAATGACATATATATGATATCTGTGCAATGTTTGGTTCATGTGCAATAAATAATTGAAAGGTTCCTGGACTTTATGTACATTCTTTGTGTGTCTTGGTTATACTGAGAAATCCGTCAATGGAGAAGAAGGAGTTGGCCACCAACAAATCCTTGAGGCTTGTCTTAAAATGAATTTCATTGGTTGTTAAGCTTTTTATGGATGCTGGCAAATTACTGAAAATGTGTGTTCCTTAATAATATACACCTTTTTGTACAAGAGTAAGTGACTTTAAATCCTTGTGAAGATTATTCTTATTTCCAATATTGACTCCATGAGCAGAACTGTTGGTTTGAAAAAGTGATACATTTTTAATGACAAATTTCATGAAGGAATAAATATATTGGGAAGCAGTAGTTAGTATCCGTAGTTCCCTAAATGGGCCTCTGCAGGATGTTCTTGAGTTCACACCACATATAACTCTTATTGCATGTTTCTGTGCCTGAAAAACTTTAGCTTGGCTTGATGAATTACCCCAAAAAAATCCCGTATGACATTATGGAGGGAAAGTAAGCATAGTATGCCAACTTTTTCATTTTTATATCCCTTATGTCTGACGGAATTCGCATTGCAAAAAGATTTGTTTAGACACTTCAGCAGTTCTGTGGTGTGCTCCTCCCAGTTGAATTTATCATCAAGCTGTGATCTCAAGAATGTAACATTGTCCACTTCTTCTATCTGCTTGTCATCATATGTTAGGCATATACTCGTGGGACACTCTTTACAAGTTCTGAACGGCATGTAGTGTGTTTTTTCAAAGTTTAGTGACAAAGAATTGGCTAGGAACCAGTGACTAACGTCCACAAATAGTTTATTAGCCGATCTTTCTAAGACTACACTTGATTTGCTGTTTATTTCAATGTTTGTATCATTGGCAAACGAAACAAACTTGGCATCTGGTAATGTTACTGATGAAATGTCATCGATACACACAAGAAAAAGTAAGGTCCCTAAGATGGAACCTTGTGGGACCCCACATGCAATTAGTTTCCAGTTGGATGATGCCTGATAGCTTAATACACGTCTCTTTCCTAATACCACCCTTTGTTTCCTGCCAGAGATATAAGATTTGAACCATTTTGCAACATTTCCTATTACACCATAATATTCTAATTTACTTAAACGGATATTGTGATTTACACAGTCAAATTCCTTTGCCGGATGACAAAATATACCAGTTGCCTGCAATTTTTGGTCTAATGAATGAAGTACATTTTCATTGTAAGTGTAGATAGCCTTCTCAATATCAGAACCCTTTAGAAATCTGAACTGTGACTTTGACAGCATGTTATTTGCAATAAGCTGATTATAAAGCCGATTGTACATTACCTTTTCTAAAAATTTTTGAGACTGCTGGCAAAAAGTGAAATTGGACAGAAATGTGACACTATTTCTTTATCTCCCTTCTTAAACAGTGGCTTAACTTCAGCATATGTCAACCATTCAGGAAATATTCCACTGATAAATGACTGGTTACACACACAGCTTAATATGTTACAGAGTCACATTCTTTGCTGATATTTCACCATACCCGCTAGATGTTTTTGATTTTAAAGATCTTATGATGGAACATAGCGAACAGTAGTCCCATATTTAATTATTCACATTGTTATATGGACCATCAGTTACAATTTTTGTCATCATGGAACAAGGACACTGTAAACATCTGTACAGTCCCAAAAATGTTTTTCTGTTTTACCTATGTAAAATTATTTTAACATTTTTGTCTGTCGTGTTGGTGTTATAAGCCACAAATTTAATTATATGTATGTTTTGCACTGTCAGCTAGATTTTTCTGTCTATTTGACTTTATGCAGTTCTTTAAAAAATTGTTCCACATAAGTAATTGTTAGTCATTTAGCAATGTGTAGTGCCACTAAGGATACACCATCGCTGCCTACCAATAGAATTTTGTTTCATGCTGCTGTTATCACTGTACAACCATCAATCTGCCTCTGTCAGTTACATATGTATTATATAACTTCAGTTCATCTGTAAAACTTGATATATCTGGTATGTGTCCTTTACTTGTAATCTGTGGATATTTTTGTGATGTGTCCTGGCAGCACTGTTGCTTTTACTACATGATTGTGTATCCTCTGTTTCACAAATGTCTGATGATGGAGCACCAGCTAATAACATTTTGTTAAGTGATCTATACAGCATTTGTGCAACACTGTTCCAACTGTGCAACAAGCTTGCATGTTTCCCATACTACTTTTTGTTGCATCTCCAAATTTTATTAGGTCATGCTTGTCCCTGGAATTGTGCTTGTGACATAAGTCATAATTTTGGTAGTTGTTATAGTTCTACTTGGCAGGCAATACACACTGCAAAATAAAAAAAAAGGATGGCGGAGCAGTTTCCTAAGGTAAGGTCTAGGTGCCATGTTGTATATTATTCTTACTGCCTTTTTCTAATTTAAAAACATTGGTTTCTACCCTCTGGTGACTCCACAAAACGGTACCATGTGTTATGTAACTGTGTATCAAGGCATAATAAGCAGTTCTGAGAACAGGAATATTGGCACAGAGGTGTAGTTTCATCAGAGCAAAATATACCCTTACTAATTTTTCTCACCACTTAATCAATAAGATTATTCCAACATATTTTAGAATCAACTGTGGCCTCAAGGGAATTAACAGCATTTACAGCTTGTTCCATTAGCATGTTATGATTCTATGCAAAACATAGGTCCCATAATTTGACTGATACATAGGGGGGTTAGAATTACACAATCAACAACTTTACCAGTTCATACAGTTTTTGACAATCATTAGTTTATCTCAAAATCTCTATTGTTTCTGATGTTATCAAGACAGCAAGGTCATCTGCAAATAAGCAGCTGCAAGTTATAGGTTACATTATGTTGTTTTTTGTGATCTAAACACTTACTGATCTTCATGATGATTACACTTTATTTACTCTGGGTTTGTTTGAATAACTTTAGGAATTTACTATGTACTCTTTGTATATGCACCTGTGAATACATTACACATTTATCTAGTAATGAGTTGCCAAAAAATAAACCAAAATTGTTTGTATTTGCAACCAACAAAAACAATTCAGATTAACTTTAATATTATCTGGATTTTGTTGGTGATATGGAAGCCTATCCAGAAATAATAGTATTTATAATGATTCAATGGTTGTTTCATCATGGCAGCAGCAAAGTGTTCTTGGAAAACTAGTTTATGTAATCAACTGAATGAAAGACTTTCCTGATCTCATTATCTAACAACACATATACGTGGCTCACAACTACTTTCTACACTTACTGTGAACTGACAGTTGACAGCCAATGATTAGAGCTGTAGGTCTTAAACTGCTGTCATGAAGCAAAAGATCCACACAGTTTTTGGCAGACTTTAACTATAGTACAATTTTTTCTTCAAATACGTCAAGTGTAAATTTCTTTCAGAATTGTAAACAAAGATTCAAGTTCATTTGATATATCAGTTAGTAGTGTTTTAAGGTTGTTTTGAAGCCTTTGCACACTTTCTGCTGTGTTTTATCTCTTTCAGAATATGGTATCTTCATTAAGACTGGAATCTTTATGACCTGGGAAATGACTGGAGCTGAGCAAAGTCTCAGCAGATATCAGGGTAGCAGTCATAACCCCTTCCTTATTTTACACCCCTGCATGATTTCATGCATGTGTGCACACATGCACACACTTGCATGCACTCACGCGCGTGCACGCACGCGCGCGCGCGCGCACACACACACACACACACACACACACACACACAACTTTTCCTCGCATTTGTGTAATGAAACAATGCTTAAGAAAAGGACAGTAAATATAAATAGTAATAGAGAGGCAGGAAACTTTCACTGTTTAACTTAACACAAAATAAAATAACACATATAATTGACTAATGAATACTGGTAGCTGAATAAATTATTGACTTTTACATACTTATTAAGGCGCACAAAATCAGAATGAAGATTAAGTAAGACATCCTTAAGGCTCTTGTTCTGGTCTGTGAGATGTCTCAAATAGGCATGGTCTGTTCTCTCTTGTTTGCTGCTCGCCAGTGTTTCGGCAGCATGAACAATACCGTTTTCCTTTGTTGGTATAGCATCCACATCTTCTCTGCCATTGCACAACTGACCAATGTTATTTAAGACACTATTCATCCGAGGAATCTTTGGAAAATTTGGATGATTTCTTAATCTAAAATTCTGTAATTTAAGTCCACTGTAAGGTACCCTTGACTTTTCTGAAATACTGCACTTACTTCCTCCTTCAAGATAAGCAGAGAGAAGAGACTGAAAGTCTGTACAAGGTGGTGAAGGATAACAAGTACAATGTGCATGAGATTTATTAGAGTTTTCATCCAATGACCATGGGTTTTCTGGCTGTTTTCCTGTTTCTAGGCATTTCTCATTAGGAGGAAGTGAATCTTGACAGTCTGCTTGGGCCTTCTCTTTAGTTGGTTCATCTGATGTGTCAGAACATCTCATTAAAGCAGGGCAACAGGACTGCCACTCTGAACAGGCAGTGAGTTTTGAATGCAATGATAAAACTGGACGAAGATGATCACCTGCTAAGGTATGCTGCTTTTCACGCAGGAATACATTTGCTAACTCCATTGGTGACTGTCCTGATGATGGACGGTGAAGTTTCATGATTGAGAGCGTCTGCTGTATATTTAGGCCCAGATTATGGCTTGGTGTTATTGATGTTCCAACAACAAAAGGTATTGTATGAAAGTCAAATTTCTGTAATGAACCTGAACAGATATGTTTTGACTGAGATGATAATGTCGGCAACTGAAAATTTTTCTTCTTGCTAGTGATAAGACTCATATCTTTTGGAGGCACAGGACTGGCGTCTTGATGTTGTACATTTGGCGTTGTTCTTGTTTTTCGTCTTTGAATCTCATAATTTTTGGAGCTCTTCAGAACTTTTTTAAATGGCTTTGAAGCTGGAATCTTCTGTTTTATGACCTCAACGGTCATCATTTCTCCAGGAGATTCTGAGAAGTCGTGCAAGGAAAGACTATTATCTGTGGGTGCATTTGGCTGATTTTCTTCTGTACCATCTTGTGTATGGGTCCTGTCACTTTTGATGCTACCCAGAAGTTCTATGTTTTCCATCTCCTCTTGCAATTTGTCCTCATTAATGACATATTCATTTAATTTCTTCACTTTCTGAGTAAGATTTGCCAGTTTTTGATTCATCATCTTAGCAGGTCTTTTTGGGAGAGCTATTTTAATATCTCTTTCTGGTTTCTGATGGCCACCCACATTTGATTTGGTTGCTCCGGGCTTAGCTGCTGCGTTATGGTACAGCTCAACTACATTGTCTGTTGGCCATAACTTGCATGGTACTTGTGTTGTTGAGAAAGACTCTGTAGGACTAAATCTGTCTCTGTCTCCCCCAGATTCTGGTTTAAAACCTATGGTATTTCTTGAATCTGTGATTTTCAATTTATTAACTTTTTTCTTTTTAGGTTTTGTTGTGACTGATAAAACATCTTCATTTATCTTGCCTTTTTGCTTCACAGGTAAAGTGCAATGTCCTGCATTGTTTCTTTTTTTCTCATTCTTTTTATGTTTATTCTTTTTCTTCGGTGTGGCAGTTTGCAATGTGTCAGCAGAACCAACGGAATGAGCATTGTGAGATTTTGTCATTTTCTGCTTTCTACTTTTTTTACTTAAATACTGTTCTTCAAGATTTCTAGGATGATCTGGGCCACATACAAAATCATGTGGATTATCAAAAACATTGTTTTCTAAAAAATTGCTTGATTCTTCCTCACCTCTATCATAAGCCTCTTCTGGCAAACTCTGCTTGTTAAGGAGAATGTCATCTGTTTCTCGTTCTGGAGTATTTTCTTCTGACACCATAGACGCTATATATCTCTCAACATTTTCATATCTCATTTGGTGACGATCTCTGATCTTTCTTGATCGAAATTTCCTGCGACTTTCTTCTATTGAAACATTAAGTTTAGAATCCTTATGCACATTGTTGTGTATGTCCGCTAATAAACTGGTAAGTGTATCAGATGTAATTCTTTTCTCTGCATAAAGTTGTGAAAGATTGTTTGAAAATTTATTATTTTTTGGCCCATGAAGCTCAAGTCTTTCTGATGAAGCTTCAGACTGAGCTAAATTTGGAATTTTTGTCAGTTCTGTAATAGGCTCAGAACTATTTTCAGATGTCATCGTGAAAGTTTTAGAAGTTTTTCTATTTTTATTTTTATGAACTTGCCTTTCTTCTTTGTATGAGTCAGTAGTGTCCATAGGTGCCACTTCTGACTTTGTCATTAAGTAATTCTTTTCAATTGCATGACCACTTTTCTGTGTTTCTGCCTGAATGTCATTCATGGGATCATTTGTGCTTTCTTTTTCTGGATTTGGTTGCAGATCGTGGTATAGGCTTTTGATGTCCTTTCTTTTTTGGATATGAGTTACTTCTAATGGGGCATCAGTATTGCATTCTGCATTATTGAACATTTTTGACTCACTGCCAATTTCTTCAGACTTGCTTAATGCTACAGGTATCTGTTTATCATTAGTCTCTTGATATTGTCTTCCTTCTTTATGGGTGTCCAATTCTTCTGCAATCAGTCCTTCAGATGCACTTTTTAAGTGAGGCTGCTTATCCTCTGAAGGATCATTTGGTCTTTTATTTCTGTTTGAACTCTTTCTTGATTTTGCATTTGGGGCTTTCTTTATCATCTGCACAATAAATAACTGTATTAGGAAGCATTCATTACTATTTCAAAGAATCACAGTAAATATATTGCTATTTTCATGAACCATACCTTACTTAAACTATTACCGCCAGAACTATGGTACAGCATTTTGATACAGTTTAGTGTTTGTTTAATTCTGTCATAGTCAGTTTCATAACTTTCAATTTCTGGCAAAAGAAAAACACTGGAACTAGAATACAGAGCCAAATATGACCATAATGAGAATTAGTAAATATATGAAACAAGTTAATGTAAAATGGTTGTTAGGAAACACATGAAACTGTTAGTATCAGTCAGCCATGGAAAATTAAAATGATAAAACATGTCCTATTACAATTAAACAAATGAGAAACAGACAAAATAAAAATAAAGTCACACTTAGTGATAAGCAGTCACATGAAGGCATATCAGATATGTCTCAAATAATAGTTCTAATACTTGCTTTTTGTTTCATTTTGTTGCTGACTCACTATCTGACTTCCATGGTCAATGTTATCGCCATGACAAGAAACTTTCTGAGAATCATCTTTTGGTAGTGGGTAACTATACATTGGGTCTGTAAACACATACATAATCAGAACATTAACAAAATAATCAAATGAAAATGTTACAACATGTAAACACTTGAAAAATTTGAGTTCCCAGATATATTCAGATATGATTAAAAATAAAAGTAATAACATGTTCTGTATGTCAGGGAGGGGCTAAAGAACTGGAAAAAACCACGAGGTGTAGCCATAAATGTGAAATGTGTGTGTAGCTCAAAGCAAGCGTGTTGAAATTATTAAATCACTGCAAGAAGTTGTCTACAGTGTCAAGTAAAAGAATAAAATAGTTATTGGCAGAATCAAGAAACTGGAAGGTGAATGTGAAGGAGAAAAGCATGTAAAAACCATCGAAATTGGGAGTAAAAAATATGGAACTGCAAATGTAGCATTCACTAGCACAAAAATCATAATTGTAACACTAACTGGTCCACAACGTGTTTGTACAGGGTGGCGCAGGGAAACGGGAAATTTCGAAATAATGTCATTTCCATGAATAAATTCATAAAACTAGTAATTTATTAACGAAAGTGAATGTATTCAGTATGCCATTATTCAGTATGTCTTTACAATCAAAATGTCCAAAAGTGTCTCTTTACTTTTTAAAGATGACATCGGAAAGATGTGCTCCCATTTGGCGTTCACACTCTAACAGCCTGTTATGAAAACTCTGGAATGTGTGGTGTAGCAAATCTTGGGGAATGGCAGTGATTTTGTTTTCAATGTTCTCCTTCAGTTTGTGGATTGTTGCAGGACGTGTACGGTACACCTTGCCTTTAAGGTATCCCCACAGGAAGAAGTCGCACATGCTATCAGGGGATCTCGCAGGCCATGCAATGTCACAGTTACGTGAAATAATGCGTCTTCCAAACAATTGACAAACTGCTGCCATCGATTGTTGAGCAGTGTGTGACGTGGCTCCGTCCTGCTGAAACCACATGTTTTCGACATTAAGATTAAGCTTGTACAGTCTCGGTGTAAAGAATGTTTGAAGCATTTCAACATATCGAGCAGATGTTACTGTCACTGCACTACCATCCTCACATTCAAAAAAATAAAGGCCAATAACACCATGACATGATACAGCACACCATATTGTGACTTTGGCACTATGTAGTGGTCGTTGGTGAAACTCACAAGGATTGTCTTGTGACCAGTAACAAAAATTCTGTTTGTTCACGAATCCATTCAGGTGGAAATGGGCTTCATCTGATATCCATAAGTTACCAAGGAAATTCGCGTCCTCGTTGATTTTAGCCAATCTCTGGCTACTAAACTCCATATGTGAAGCTGGGTCTTGTTCATGTAAGTGTTGCACAATCTGCAACTTATAGGGATGGAAGTCTAATTTGTGCAGTATTCTTTGTAAGCTTCATCACTGAATCCCTAGCGAAGATGCATGCTGTCGAATGGAGCGGCAAGGACTTCTCTCGATTGCAGCTCTAGCAGCTGCAATGTTCTCTGAGGTATGTACCGTTGGAATGCCACCTGGAGGTTTCTTTTTCAAGGCAGATCCTGTTTCTTCAAAATTATGCACCCACGTTGTAATTGCATGTGCAGATGGGACACGTCCATGACGTCCAAGCTGGTAATGCTGTCAAAATGTTCTCTGCGCGGCAGTCGCACTATCACCATTTTTGTAAAACGCTCTCACAGCTACTGCACATTCTGCACCAGTCCAATTCTCCATGATTACTAAATGGCAATGCGTTCACATCAATTGTGCAAAGTTTCAAACATCTGCCAGCGCTACAGTGCTGCCAACTGTAACGTTCAAAATTTCCCGTTCCCCTGTGCCACCCTGTAGTACAAGAGGTACAGAGTTTGAAAATATAATATAGATAGATTTAAAAAAATCTGTTCCCCAGAGTGCAGCAGGAGAAAACACATATAACAGATATAGAAATTCACAAGCTTTTGGGGCCAGTGGCTCCTTCTTCTGACAAAATGATTGAAGGAAAAGGAGGAGTGATGAAGGTTAAAGACTGGTGAAGTTTAAGAAATAGGGAGAAGTGGGAATAAGTCACTCAGAAGGGAGACTTACTGGATGGGATGAGGAGGAAAAAATGATTGTTGGTGCCTGCACTGGATGAGATTTGAAAACCTGAGAAATTAAGGGTGTAAGATAGGGTAACAAGCAAGTTTCAGATTACTGGAAAAACTTTATGCTGGAGTCAATAATACCAGTAAAAGTATATATGTGTAACAGTTCTCCATGTTCTGATCAGTTAACCTAGAGCCAGACTTAATGTGCAAGTGAGGCAACAAATGTTACTAATAAGTAGTGCGGCAAACTTTACAAAAGCTTCATACAGTGCATGCAATAAATGTGAAAACATTTAATGGACCAGATTATCAAACTATGGATTAAATCATAAGTGGCTAAAAACATTTAGTTACATTATTTGTAGTATTGTTAAAGGAACAGAAAAATGTGCAGGCCAAGCCAACTATTTTGAACAAATGGTACATAGGGACTAGACCAATATGCGCATAATGAACAGCTTATGGACAGTCTGCACTGAAAATTTGCTAATGAAATCACAAAATAAAGATTTATCACTACGTCATTACCAATTAGTTACTTTTTAAACAAAAAAGGCCGTTTTTTTCAGAAAAGAAGGAAGTGGCTATTTTACACCTAAATGCTATAGGCATGTGTAAATGAGTTTACAGTTAAAATGTATGATGATGATGATACCAAAGGGATAAAACTAAAGTCAGGGTGAGGTAACATGGTTCAGCACTTCATCCACTCATGTTCTTGCCATACATAAATGATTTGAAGGAGTCGGCAGAAGTAAATGATGGCTCTCGTTTTAGTAAGGGTTAGTCTGGTCTCTGTACCTCTTATTTTTTCAGACGCACCACATTATGGTAACAAGTAGTTTGACATGTACCATCAGATTATGCTGTCTACTATATAATTTGAATTGTCTTATTCTATTTATGTACCTGTCATTGAATTTAATGAAATATATGACATGCAATAATATAAAACATAGTCTTATGTGTTAGCTCTTCCAGAGACCCTTTCATTTACAGAAGACATTGGAACAGGCTTGCAAATGGTTCACGTGAAACACTTAACCCTTAATCTTACAAAGACTTATGTCATACAATTCCAGACAAATAAAAATTATTTACAGTTATCAGAAGTAGAGATCAGTGAGCACATCTCATTAATTAATTAGTTAATTGTGTTCCCTAGAGCCAATTAAGAAGGAGAACCTTCAGGGATGTGGAACAAGATATAAGGAAACTGTAGAAACTAAATCCATATATTGTAATAATAATAAACTATCACTATATTGTTAAATGCTTATGCCATCTAAATGTAATAAAATAAATTACAAAGAAAGCTGCTACTCTAAAAAAATCTGCTGCCCTCAGCTATACTACATAACTTCTGTTTATTCCCTATTGGTAGCTTACTATTTATTTCCAGAATGAATTATCACTCTGCAGTGGGATGTGCACTGATGTGAAACTTCCTGGCAGATTAAAACTGTGTGCCAGACCAGGACTCAAACCCAGGATCTTTGCCTTTCATGGGCAAGTGTTCTACTGACTGAACTACCAAAGAACAACTCATGAACCATCTTCACAGCTTTATTCTGCCAATATCTCATTGCCTACCTTCCAGACCTCACAGAAGTTCTCCTTCAAGATTTGCGGAACTAACACTCCTGGAAGAAAGATGGAGACGTGGCTTAGCCACAGCCTGGGTAATGTTTCCGAAATGAATTTTTATGATGAGGTACTGGCAGAAGTAAAGCTGTGAGCGTGGGTTGTGAGTAGCACTCAGGTAGCTCAGCTGGCAGAACACTTGCTCATGAAAGATGAAGGTTGCATGCTCTAATCCCAATCCAGCATTCAGTTTTTAATCTGCCAGAAAGTTTCTACTATTTACTTGATTACATTAGTATGTTTTTCGGAAAACAGTTACCTACATCTGCAAATACAATGTCCTTGCTACAGTACATTACTACTCGTCATTCAGCTTCACAGATAATACTGCAACTTGCCAAGTAACTAACAGAACATTTTAATCTTTTGAAGTCAGATACTCAAATAATTTATAGGAAGAGCAACCAATGAATTACATTTATAATTTTCTATTGAACCAGTTGGGATTTTCAGTTTGTTGCTTTGTGTGAGATGGAAGCTTAATGAATGTCTTTGTACCAGACAACGTAACTCCACTCTGAACCATAGACAAGGAGGAAAGTCTACATGAAAATTATTTTTGTGTCTTGGATTGTGATTATGTACATCGCTGTTTAGCTGAAACTGATTTTTGCACACACTAAATGTGGCCCTGTACGTGATGTAATGTTCCCCAAGTGTTAGCAGATTTTGTGACTGTGTGTCTTCACGCAGTAGAGCTGAGACGATTTTATTGCTGCTTAGTAGACACTGTAATTACAATAAAACCTCTCTGTAAATTACAGTATCTATGTAAGTTTAAATGAACTGGCCTGGCAACTTTTTGTTCTCTCTCTTCTCGATCAACCATTGTCCGGTAAGGTCACAGTTAAGTAGAGATTCTGTTATTTGTGCTCATTTGCATGATAATAAAAATTATTATTATTTAATTTCATTGTGTTTGTAATTAAGAATAATCATACCTTTTTTCCTCAGCTTTTTTTCATGAATTTGAAAAGTAAATGTGGCTTACTTTGTGTGGGGATGTCTGTTGGTGAATGATTGCATATTAATGGCACCAATCACTCGAATACGATTGGTTTGCTTTCAAAATAGAACCTGCATCTAAAATTTCACTTTTAGCAAAATGAAGTCCAATAGCTTTTAGGCATAAATCATGTCCCAAAATCATACTTGCCAACAGACAATCCTGGTAGAGAAGCCTAGCTAAAAAATATGGTGGTAATTAAATTCCATAATTTCAATATTTAATTTCAAAAAGATAAAAAAAAGAAAAAAACTGCCACCATAGTGAGTTTCTTAGGCATCTAAATGGCTAATAAACTGTTTTGACGCCAGCATATGGATGTTGATACTTGATGATGATACTGACTTCAGGTCAATCAGTGGCATGGGTACCAGCACTCTTGCAGAACATGAGCTAAATGCTTAGTTATATGAATAAGTTAACCGAAAAACTCACACGCAAGTACAGGACATGGAGAATTTGTCCTGTTATAATGTGATGTGTACAGCTCACAGCAGCCTTGCTATGTGAATCATGTGCCTGACTATGGATCAGAAGATATTCCCTTCAAATCCTGGGAAGATAAGCATTTTCTTAATTGGTTGTAATTTCTGGGCAATGAATTTCAGATGCTACCATCTTTGTGGAGTGAAGTTATATTCCTGCATCTCATACCTGCATCTCAAGCTGCTTGCATGTGTCAGCATGACATCAGTTGAGTTCGGATGAGCCAAGTCAAGTTAGGGTTCAGATGAGGTCTTACACAGAAATTATTAGGTGTGTGAACCAGCACCAAGAAGACTTTCTGTATGCTTTCATGTCATACACTGAAGGCAGAGCCTAACAGAGTGGTTCAGTGGAAGTGCAACCTATACGTCCATGGACTGAAACATGCTCTGATAAAATTATTTGTTCTCCAGTCCCACTAAGCCCAAATTTTAAGATGCCAGTAAGGGTCCTTATTTAGTCACGAAGACTTCTGGCACTAGAAGTCACCATCATTCTGCCAATGGCCTTGTCAAAGAGGGCGGAGAAGCGGACAGAGGTTCAGCGCATCCTCACATCCTTGGGGGTGGGAAACTGCCTGTAAATGCGGAAGAATCAGCAATGATCAACAGCATGAGGCTGCAGAAGGCAATGGAAACCACTGCATTATAGACACATAATGTGTATCCACAGGACATGTGACCTGTAATTGAAAAAGTGTCATGATGATCTCTCCTTTGACAAAAGAATCCGAAATAGTCCTTCGTTTGGATCTCTGGGAGGGGACTGCCAAAGGGGTGGTGACCACAAGGAAAAGATTGAATAGCCAATGAAAGGATAAAGTTCTATGAATGGGATGTGGAATGTCAGAAGTTTGAACATGGTAGGGGAGCTAGAAAATCTGAAAAGGGAAATGCAAAGGCTCAATCTAGATACAGTAGAGCAGTGAAGTGAAATGGAGAGAAGACAACGATTTCTGGTCAGATATAAATAGGGTAACATCAACAGCAGCAGAAAATGATATAACGGGCGTAGCATTGGTTATGAATAGGAAGGTATGGCAGAGAGTGTGTTACTGTGAACAGTTCAGTGATAGGGTTGTCCTTATCAGAATCCACAGCAAACCAACACCGACAATGATAGTTCAGCTACATATGCTGATGTCGTAAGCTGAAGATGAAGAGAGAGAGAAAGTGTATCGGGGTATTCATAGGGTAGTACAGTATGTGAAGGGAGTTGAATCTAATAGTCATGGGGGAGTGGAATGCAGTTGTAAGGGAAGGAGTAGAAGACAAGGTTATAGGAGAATATGGGCTTGGGTCAAGGAATGAGAGAGGAGGGAGACTAATTGACTTCTGTAATAAATGTCAACTAGTAATAGTGAATACTCTGTTCAAGAAACACAAGAGATGGAGATATACCTGGAAAAGGCTGGGTGATATGGGCAGATTTCAGTTAGATTACATCATGGTTAGACAGAGATTCTGAAATCAGGTACTGGATTGTAAAGCATACCCAGGAGCAGATATAGACTCAGGTCACAATGTAGCAGTGATGAAGAGTAGACTGGAGTTTAAGAGATTAGTCAGAAAGAATCAGCATACAACTAAGTGGGATACGGAAGTATTAATGAATGATGAGATATGCTTGAAGTTCTCTAATGCTACAGATACAACAATAAGGAATAGTTCAAAAGGCAGTACAGTTGAAGAGAAATGGAATTCTCTAAAAAGAGCAATCACAGAAGTTGGAAAGGAAACCATAGGTACAAAGAAGGTAACTGCAAAGAAACCATGGATAACAGAAAAAATACTGCAGTTGATCGATGAAAGAAGGAAGTACAAAAATGTTCAGGGAAAATAAAGGAATACGGAAATACAAGTCACTGAGGAATGAAATAAATGGGAAGTGCAGAGAAGCTAAGATGAAATAGCTGCCTGAAACATGTGAAGAAATAAAAAAAGAAATGGCTGTCGGAAGGACTGACTTAGCATACAGGAAAGTCAAAACAACCTTCGGTGAAATTAAAAGCAAAAGTGGTGACATTAGGAGTGCCATGGGAGTTCCACTGTTAAATGCAGAGGTGAGAGTGGACAGGTGGAAAGATTTGTCTGATGTGATAGAAGAAGAAACAGCAGCCGATTTAGAATATACAGGGGATCCAGTATTAGAATAAGAATCCAAGAGAGCTTTGGAGGGCTAAGATCAAATAAGGCAGAAGAGATAGATAAAACTGTATCAGCATTTCTAAAGTCATTGGGGAGGTGGCAACAAAACGACTATTAATGTTAGTGTGTAGAATGTATGAGTCTGGCGACATACCATCTGACTTTCAGAAAAACATCATCCACACAGTTCCAAAGACTGCAAGAGCTGACAAGTGCAAGAATTAACACACAATCAGCTTAACAGCTTACGCATCCTAGTTGCTGACAAGAGTAATATACAGAAGAATACAAAAGAAAAGTGAGGATGTGTCAGATGATGATCACTTTGGCTTTAGGAAAGGTTACTGACGTTGCAGTTGATAATGGAAGCAAGACTGGAGAAAAATCAAGACTGGTTCATAGGATTTGTCAACCTGAAAAAAGCGTTCAACAATGTCAAATGGTGCAAGATGTTCGAAATTCTGAGAAAAATAGGGGTAAGCTACAGGGAGAGACAGGTAATATACAATATGTACAAGAGCCAAGAGGGAATAAATAAGGGTGGACAACCAAGAAAGAATTGCTTGGATTAAAAAGGGTGTATGACAGGGACATAGTCTTTTGCTGCTACTGTTCGACCTGTACATCAAAGAAGCAATGATGGAAATAAAAGAAAGGTTCAGGAGTGGAATTATAATTCAAAGTGAAAGGATATCAATGATACAATATGCTGATGACATTGCTATCCTGAGTGAAAGTGGAGAAGAATTACATGATCTGCTGAATGGAGTGAACAGTCTAATGAGTACAGAATGTGGACTGAAAATAAATTGAAGGAAGATGAAAGTAATAAGTAGCAGAAAAGTAATAAGTAGCAGAAATGAGAACAGTAAGAAACATAACGTCAGGATTGATGGTCACAGAGCAGATGAAGTCGACATAAAAGTTTTCTGGGTGTGGTACCGAGTCATAATGTATAAAGCTACTGCTGCTGGGGAAAAACCAATGTTTCCGCCACAGTTGCAGCGGCCTTCTTCTGGGTCTACTCAGAAGAAGGCCACTGCAACCATGGCTGAAACATTGGTTTTTCCCCAGCAGCAGTAGCTTTATACGCTATGACATGGTACCACACCCAGAAAACTTTTATGTCGACTGACTCTGGCTGCAGAAGCCTACGCAATTATAAGAGCAGATGAAGTTCTGCTACCTAGACAGCCAAATAACCAATGACAAACAGAGCAAAGAGGACATCAAGAGCAGACTGGGAGTGGCAAAAAGAGCATTCCTGGCCAAGAAATGTCTACTAGTATCAAACACAGGCCTTAATTTGAGGAAGAAATTTCTGAGAATGTATGTTTGGAGCACAGTATTGTATGGTAATGAAACGTGGACTGTGGGAAAACTGTAACAGAAGACAATTAAAGCATTTGAGATGTGGTACCACAGCCGAATGTTGAAAAATAGGTGGACTGATAAGGTAAGGAATGAGGAGGTCCTGTGCAGAATCAGAGAGGAAAAGGATGTGTGGAAAACACTAACAAGGAGGCGGGACAGGATGATAGGACACCCTTTAAGATATCAGGCAATGACTTCCAAGGTAGTAGAGGGAGCTGTGGAGGGCAAAAGTTGTATAGGAAGACAGAGATTGGAATAATAAATAATGAGGACATAGGTTGCAAGTACTACTCTGAGATGACGAGGTTGGCACAGGAGAGGAATTCGTGCTGAGCTGCATCAAATGAGTCAGAAGACTGATGACTCTAAAGAAAAAAGACAGTCATAAGGCATCAGATAGCTCATGTAGTCATCAGTGAAGAGCACCCAACTCCATTAATCCAGGTTCTATTCCACGTGTTCCCTTGCCCACCTCCTTCAGGCACCATGGTGCTATAGGCCATTTTTTTCATGTGTACCTAGAGGCCAAACTGATTGTGTGAAGCTGGTTGGTCAACATAGATCTCCCATGTGCATAAGCCAGACTGCGATATTCACAATTGGAGACACAGTACACACTATGGAACTGTACTAGAATGCAGGTTTACTTTTATCGTACATCTATAACACCAGTATCTCTACGCAGAGAGATTTCCTATGGTCAAAAAAAAATAACTAGACAAATAAATAAATATACTTCTGTGCCATACATGCATAGTAAGGGGCTGCCCAAAGGTGATGATGATGAGGTCCCAAACTCCGAGGAGCATAAGAGGACAATGTGGGAGACCCGCACCGCTGACTAGGCACAGTCCTAGCAGAGGTGGTTTGCCATTGCCTTCCTCAAGGGTACAGAACAATTCTAAAAACAAAAATTCATAATATATATTTACAAAAGAAGAAATATGTTATCATCCTCTTAAACCCTAAGCTCAAAAATGCAGAATAAACCAAATATCTCAAAGATACTTTCATTCAAAAGTTAATACTGTTTCCATCTGCTGTTTTAACATCCAATGCTGTGACCTGTAAGTGAAATCAAAATGTAGATCATATTCTAATTTTACTTCTAGCACTTGTAATTTGTTATATAAATAATTATGAAGTATTAGTTTAAATGTTAAAGTGCTGATTTTCCTTTGCTGTTATTTTTACTACTGTTATTTCTAATGACTCATTTACACTAACAAATAAGTTTTCTTCTTTTGTAATTTATCACTCCCCCACAATCATTTATCTGTATATTGCGTAACTTTTTTCCCAGTTCCTGGATATAAAACATCCTTGCGCTTTAGATGTGTGGGCTTTTTGTTCCAGTAATAGTAGTTTCCATGGTTCTAAACACTGTCATGCAGTCGGTAGCAAGTCTGATGCTAGTACTGTTTTTGTTGATAGTAATCATGAAGGTACTGTTCCTCCTACTGATGTTGATGTTGTTACTGCTAATGTTGTTGATAGTGTTACTGATACTGCTCGTGTTGCAACTGCTACTGGTGCTGCTGCTTTTACTCATGCAGAATTGTTACCTTATAAAAAGTAGTCTACAGTAATAGCTGTTTCTGATTCTGTTTGTGGTAGAGGCACTGGATTTCACTTATTCGGACACATATTTTTCAGAAGAATTCTGAATGACTGGCTTAGCTTTGATTGGCCTATTGTGTTCAAATATGTTCCATTCTTTCTGAAGTGAAGAGACTTCTCTCCATCTTCTCTGTGGTGAGAAAGAAGGTGAGGGGGAAGTTCAGGTTAGTTACACCAAACAGCCCCCATTTTGCAGTAGTTCTTTTATTCACCCAAACACAAGCAAGGCTCACAAAGAACTAGTAATGGCGGAAGAGGCCAAAGATAATCTTAACTTAGTTCAAAGATGGATGCATCGACGTTGGTGTCGATTTCATCGGTGCCACATAGCCCCCCCCCCCCCCCCTTCTCCTGCAGTATGGAGTACTCTTGAGAGGCCGGGCCGGGGGAGGGGGGTTACTATGGCGTCGGTAGGAGTGGTCTGCGGCAGCCGGACTGCGGTCAGCTCGACAGCGTTGTCGGGAAGCTGCATGGGTAGATGTCGTGAAGGAAGGTTCGGCCACCAAACCTGGAAGTCGTTGAAGCAAGCCAGGCGTCATACTGGGCGTGCTGGTCGTGCGGCGACAGGTAGGCCGGCGGTTTGCAGATGGAACAGAGCGACAATGATGTTGTCTCCGGTGGGCATGGCGAACACACAAAGCATGTCCAGGTCGATGTCGGGTGGGAGGGAAACACATTTCACCAGGTGCCAGGGAATGGAGGAGATTGTCATGAGCACTGGATGGAGAGAAACACACAACGGACAGTGTATAATTGTGCAGTATTATTGAGATTTCGTGGATTATGTCTGGGGGGACAGGCACAAACACCTCGAGTGAGGATATGTTCAAGATTGGGGGGGGGGGGGGGGGGGGTGGTGGTGAGAAACCTCGACAGGGCGAGGCAGGCGACGGTGGAGAGGTCGGAGGGACTGGCGAAGGGCCCGGCGGCGAGGGCGTGATCTTAGGTAAGCTCGTCGTGGGGAGCATGTGGTCACTCTATGGAGTGTGTGAGACCAGAGTAGAGGGCGAGATCAGAGGGGAGCTCGACGATTGGAGCTGGAAGTCCGACGTGGAGGGAGTGGTCAGAGCGTCGTGAGCCATGGCAGTGAGTGGCATGGTCGTGGCCTGAAGGGGGGTAGAAAAAGGCTCGACATGAGCAGGCTGAAGTCTGTTGAGAGAGACTGTAACAGCTGAATCTTTCATCTGGATGTCACAGGTGTTGGCGGAGGGCCGGAGAACTCAGTACGAGCCGATATATGGAGCTTGGAGGGGAGAATGGACAGTGTCATCTCAGAGCATGATGTACTCGCAATTGTCCAGAGATTTTGGGACGTGAACCCTAGGGCGGGAGTGGCTGGTGGGCAGAGGGATATGGAGGTTGATGAAGTGGCATCTGACGCGGTCCACGAAGGAAGGTAAGTCAGACTGAGGGAGTGAAGCGGAAGGGCTCACAAGTTCGCCAGGGAGAACAATGTTCTGGCCGTATACGAACTCGGCAATTGTGCCTTTGAGGTCTTCCTTATAGATCACATGAATGCTGAGTAGCACAAGGGGAAGGGCCTCCATCCATAGAGAGTCGTGACATTGAAGAGCCGCCTTGAAAGTGCGGTGCCAGCGCTCAACTAGCCCGTTAATTTGCGGGTGATATGCTATGGTATGGATGCGCCAGATGCCGCACATGTTACAAATCTTGTTGAACAGGGCTGACTCAAATTGTCTGCTCTGGTCAGTCGTGATGATAGCTGGACATCCAAAACGCGATACCTGTGACTCGACAAAAGCTCGAGCAACAGTTTCTGCCATAATGTTGGCGGGGGGGGGGGGGGGGGGGGGGGCGGGGGAGGGGGGGGGACAGACTCAACCCAGTGAGTTGTTTGGTCGAGAGACAAGAGAACATAACAAAAGCCATTAGAGGGGGGGAAAGAGCCGACAATGTCAATATGAATATGCTGGAAATGCCCAGGACGGATCGAAAAGGCGCTGAGGGGCGATGAAGTGTGCTTGTGTACTTTGCAGCATTGGCATGCAACGCAGGAGTGTGCCCATTGCTGGCAGTCCTTGTTGACATTTCTCCACACAAAGTGCTCTGCTACGAGGCGGGCGGATGCACACAGCGGTGGGCTAAATTGTGCAATGCACTGAAGACAGCTCGACGGAGCGTGGTTGGGATGAGGGGGTGTAATGTGCCCGTACTGTCGTCGCACCAGATATGCCAGGGAAGGTGGTGCGGACAAAGTGTATTGAAGAGGTAGAGTCTGAAATCAGGTTTTGTGTTTCCTCGTCAGCGGGTTGGAGGTTAGGCAGTTCAGAAAGGTCTAACAGCGAATGGATGGCATTGACTCGTGAAAGGAAATCAGCAACTATATTGTCAGCACCCTTTATGTGTCTGACATCGGTGGTGAACTGAGGTATGAAGTCCATGTATCTGAAGCAGCGAGGAGGGGGGCCAGCTGGCAGGTTTGTAATGGCCGCAGCCAGGGGTTTGTGGTCCGTTAAAACATAGAAAGGGTGTCCCTCAACATCAGTCTTAAAATGCTTGATCACTTCGTAGACCGTGAGCAACTCCCAGTCAAACGAGGAATATTTCCGTTGTGCATTGGTGAGCTTGCGTGAGAAGAACTGCAGAGGCGAAGTTTGGCCATTGATTGTCTGGCTAAGGACAGTGTCGATGGCAGTGTCGCTCACGTCTGTGGTGATGAAACGTTACGCATTGGGATGAGGATGCACGATGGTGCAGGACTCGGCCAGAAGATTTTTGAGGTCAGTGAAAGAGTCAGTCATAGCAGGAGTCCATGGAACGGGCCGAGATCCAGAAGTGTGGGTGCCTGCCAAGGCATCCGTCAGTGGAGCCTGAATCGCCGCAGCCCGAGGTAGATGTCGGTGATAATAATTAACCGTTCCCAGAAAGCGCTGGAGCTCTTTGAATGACGAAGGTCTGGGTAGGTTTAGTATTGTTTGTACTTTCTCAGGGGGCGGTGAAACGCCGTCAGCAGAGACCCGAAAACCAAGAAAAGTGACAGCGGGTTGATGTAGCTGCAATTTGACCTGGTTGGTCTCGATGCCTGCTGCCGCGAGAGTGTTCATAACAGTTTGCACATGTCGAATGTTGTCCTTGATGGAGGAGCTGAACACAAGAATGTCATCAAGATATGCAAAGCAGAATTTTAGGTCGAATAGCACTTCGTTGATGAAGCGTTGCCAGGTCTGGGTTGCGTTTTTCAGACCGAAGGGCATGAATCAAAACTGAAATAGCCCGATCGGGGTGGTGATTGCTGTCTTCTTGATGTCTTCAGGTGCCATAGGGATCTGGTGGTAGGCCCGTTTGCAATCAATGACAGAGAACGTGGTCGCACCTGCGAGGGAACTGGTAAAGTCGGCAATGTTGGGTATGGGGTAGGTATCCATAATTGTTCATGCATTTAGTCGACAGTAGTCTCCACACATGTGCCAGGACCCATCTTTCTTGGGTGTCATATGTATGGGTGTAGACCAGCTACTGACAGAGGGTTCAATGACGCTGGAGCTTAGTAGTTCAGAAATCTGATTTTTAAGGTCGGAGAGGCGCACGGGACAAAGTCGACATGGTTTACTGGAGATTGGGGGAAGTGCCGTGAGGCAAAGCTTGTGAACCGTGCCGTTGGTGATGACAGAAATGTTGCCAGTGGCGCGGGAGGCAGTTTGTTTACAATGTGTGGCAGGCGGGGCAGGCGAGGCTTGGTTGTGGTGTTCGGAGCCACTTGACAAGTCCGATGGGAGCCGAGGCAGCAAAGTGTCCCAGGAGTAAACGCGACAAGATGGCCACCGGCCCTAAGCAGTGGCAGCGTGGTCAGGAGAGCTTGGTAGAGCTCGTGAGCCGTTAGTGAGTCCACTGTCCGAGGGCGCAGCCTGTGGCAGCAGGATCATGGGTGAAGTACTAGGTGCGAGTGCACTGTTTTTGTTGTCAGTAGTGGTCGCACAGTGGCGCGTAGGAGCCAAAGTTGCATAGTTTGAGGTGCTGTCCATGAGGGGTGGGGTAGGAGCCATCAGTTCAGGAACACATGACGCTCGTCGCACATGCGCACTTGTGTCCGGCCGAGTGTCAAACACTGTCGTGTTAGGAGGGTGTGGCCCTGTGGAGCTGTCACTACATGTTATGGCAGTCTTGATAGTACAGTTGCGAGGGGTAGTGGGAGGTAAACACACAGAGGCTCGATTGCTGGGACTGCAAGCAGATTCGGCGCACTTACTGACCTTGCTTTGCCCTTACTGTAGTGTCTGTAATTCCTTTGCTGCATTAGAGAGCTGGAGCTGAGTTTCGTGGAGCCGGAGGGAGAGCTCGAAGTTTTCCCTGTGTAGGCGAACGACGTTTTCAAGCTTCACAAGGCACTTGTGAGTTGTTTCTTGTAATGTCGTCAACAGAGACAAGCATGTACGGAATAGATGAGCCCAGACCAATGTGTCACAGGGGGGTTTGCTCGACGGAGCACAGGGGAAGTGAGTCTTGGATGGGTGATGAAACACAGTGTTTCACACTAGGTCCAATGAAAGTTTGTGGTATTGCAAGAAGTCAATGCCTAATATAGGTACATCAATTTCGCACACTAAAAAAGTCCATTTGAGTTTGCAGTTTGCAGAGAGTGAGATGACATGGGAAGTCAAACCCGAGCATTGTAGTTTAGTTGAATTCATGGTCTGCAGTGAAGTATGATGAGGGTGGATGTTCAACGACGCTAAGGGCGTAGGCAGCAGCGAAACATCAGCACCTGTGTCTACTAGGAAATGGTATCCCGACGAAACATGTTTAATGTAAAGTCATCCACAGTTATCTGGTCGTTCCCAGACAGAATGGAGCACTGGGGGTTGCCTGTCATGTTGTGCGCAGGAGGTGGCACCCGGACCTACCTGCGATTGGCATTTGGGAAGTAGCAGGGTGGTCTACAGTTCGTGCCGCTTCACCAAACCGTGTGTGGAAGTAACAGTAATGGTGGTGCGGTTGCATTTCCTGTGGAACATTCGATGCCAGTGGTGGTGGCTGAGGTTCGGTCGCCAAAGCAGGCTTGGTTGCAGGAGGGGGTGTGACCGTGGGCGGAGCCGGTGACGTCCCAGTAGCTTGTTTACTGCTTCCTGGAGCGAGCAGAACGTCAGCACAGTGCCAGAGCAAAGCGGATGTGAGGAAATAGTTTATCTGACCAGATGGTGAGGAGAGCTGTGTCAGAGAGTAGATCGAAATTACAATGAAATGAACACCCTTAGCTGCTTACAGGCGTTGACATATGTCAACGGGGACAGATGAAAATGTTTGCCCCGAGCGGGGCTCGAACATGGGATTTCCTGCCTACATGGCAGACGCTCTATCCATTTGAGCCACCGAGGACACAGAGGATAGTGCGACTGCAGGGGATTTATCTCTGGCAAGCCTCCTGCGAAACCCACATTCTCAACGTATTGTCCCGCACTACATTCGTAGTGCCCCTGCCCATTATACTCATTACTCGCGGCGCGTTGCTGATTCCCGTAAGAGTTCGGGCACTGTTTGTGCATTCACACAGAAGAAGAAGATGGTCAAGAGGCCGGTGAGCCTTAACTATATATATACTAAGATAATATCTGTTCTTTCAGACATGTCTGAAAGAACAGATACCATCTTAGTATATATATATAGAGAGTAGATCGGCACTGACCAGGGCACATAGTCATCTCCAGAGCCGGGAAGGTTTGTCATTGTCTAGTTGCTCGACGTGGAGAACTTGCCGTATTGCTGCCTCAGTTGAGCGTGCAAGCCGATGTAGAACTTTCTTTTTGGCTAGAGTGTACTGGGTAGATGAGTCTGGGACATCGATCAGGTCAGCAATCAAGTCCTCCTGGTCGTGCAGGTGGGTGATGAGGCACAGAAACCTGGTTGACTCATCGAGTTTGTAATGGTCGAACACTTCGTCTGCAATTTTGAACCAGGTTGTAGCTCTGTCGGGATTAAACAGCGGCAGTTCTGGTAAGCATTGTAAAATGTTCGGAAGAACAGGTTGAGTTGAGTTCGTCGGGGCACTGCCTGAAACAAGCCGTTTTTGCTGTAGTATCCCAGGAGAGTGTGCCTCCAGGGGATGTGGCAATGATGGCTGTTCAAGTGGCAGTGTGAAGATGACACATTGTGGTTGAGCACGATCCATCGCGACGCGGAAGGCTGACGCGGGTCAGACACCGTAATGTGTCGGTTGTGCTTGCGGAAGCTCAACACCTTGCGGGTGTGTTCAGATTGACACATCGCGGAAGACCGATGCGGATGAGGCACCGAGATGTGGTGAGAATGGTAGCGGAAGATCGACTGGAGCTGGCACGGGGGCGACAGGTGAGAAAAAGTTCAAAGTTTGATAATGCATGTTAGTCTGCGGAAAGCTTGACATATTATCACAGCTAGGGCCACCTGTGTTGCAGGGAGGCTGCGGAGGTGTGGGCTGTCCAGAAGCACAGTGTGGGAAATGATGTAGAACGTGGGACAGAATGTGAGAATGTTCACTGTTAATAGTCACTCCACTCAATATGGTGTGCAGATAAGGTGAATGTCGTGGCACAAAACACTGAGGCATAGCTGTGGGACAGAGGTGGAGGTCAGGCACTGATAACAAGTTATTGTTCCTGTTGCAGGCCGAGGTATCGAAGTAGGAAGGCATGTGCTGATGCTGAACCGAGGCAGGCGCGGATGTGGTCAGATGCTGAGGAGGTTGACCTGTGAACGAAGCAGTTCCGGCCATGTGGCAGGTATCCGCATGGTACTGCATGGATTGCGGCATGGCAAATCGTTGTCCTGGCGGTGGTAAGTTGCCCAGCGAAGCATTTGCAGAAATCGGCATTGGTCCTGCACTGCACGGAGACCCATAAGAGGTAACTGCACAGTCGATGAAGGAGGGCACATGTGGTCGGAACAAAGGCATTTGATAGCCGGAGTCATGCACACTCCTAACCTCACTTATTGTTGCAGGCTCGAAAACGTCCGGTGAAATCGGCGTAATCATTGAGTGAGAGGCATTGTGTTGCAGTCCCGGGGGGGTGCACATCACCCGCAACACGATGCATGTTGATCACAAAATCCGGCGTTAGGCACTGGGCCGAAGTCATTGTTCGAATGCTGTGTTGATGTAATACATGCGAAAATAACCGACGCGGAAGTCACGGACACAGTAAAACGGCAAAAACGGAAGACGTTACAACTCAGGGTCATCAGTGAGTGGGAAGTTCGGGTTAGTTACACCAAACAACCCCCATTTCACAGTAATTCATTTATTCACCAAAACACAAGCAAGGCTCACAAAGAACTAGTCATGACAGAAGAGGCCAAAGATAATCTTAGCTTAGTCCAAAGATGGATGTATCAACGTTGATGTCGATTTCATCGTTGCCACAAAGGCATTTGCACTGTAATCATAGTGTTATTCGAAGAGCCTATTGACTTTCCCTGTGGTGGTATTAACTCAAGAGAATGCTAACAGATAGTGTCTATGTGGTATCCCTGTAATGACATTTTTCCTTGGGTCTTATATTTTGAGATAATGTTTTGAATTGGTTTCTGTGCATATTGCGCTGGTTTTGTGACAGCTCTGAGCTTCTGGCTTCTCAGCACTTGAAAACTTTATATCATGCTGTTATAACAATGTTTCTGCAGTACTTTCCATTCATTCATTAAGTCACACATTGTGTTCTGTTATATGTTAGCAAGCGAAAGCAGCCTATATAGTTTACTTCTACAAAGTGTAGTGACAACAAATTATGGCTTGCTCTAATTTAGCCATACCTGATGATTATGTGAATTACCTCTAGATACGTGTATGTATATTAGGGGGAAAAAAACTCCTCTGTGATGGCAGGGGGGTGACACATTGTTCTTTCTCTAATCCTTCTCAGGTGCTGTTTTTGTCTAATGCTTCAAATCAAGCAGTTGTCTAAATATTCAGACTACTATCAGCTGTCTATACATAAGTCAAGATGTTCTTAATATAAACATTACAGTTATGTCGACTTAACATCCCTGTATACAATTATTCTGATAAACTGCCGAAAGAGTCGCTAATGAGGTTTTCTTCTACACTGTTTTTGAACAGCCAAAAATTTTCAATTATGTGTCTGATGTCTACTGATAACCTGGACAATATTTTCTTGTATTATATAAATGATCTGCCGACTGACATAAATTCAGACACTATTTTATTTATTTATTCCATGTGATCTGATGGTACACAGTGTGTTACGGATGTTAGGAAAATATCAGTTAACATTGTTAACATATATTAACATACATAATGTATTATATTGCAAAGATTGGTTAAGTTAACTTCACTCCATTGCTCAGTGTTTTCAGTTTGACATAAATAGCAAGATTACTGTTCTAGGTATTCATTTATAGAGCAAAAACAGTGACACAACAAATATGACTTCACGGCTTTGCTAAATTTTATGTTGTCTTCAATGGATTTAATACTAGTGGGAAGATTGTTGAGTATTTGTATGTAAAACGTGAAGATTTGAGTTTTTTCTGCTGTTGTGTTTATGTATTTCATTATTTTTTATGACTCTGGAGTCAGTTGGCACTATGTTGTTTCTGAAAAATTTTAGAGTCTCGAGAATGTATAGGTAAGGCAGTGTAAGGATTTCCAACTTTCTGAAGATGGCTTTGCAGGAGTCTCTGGGTTTGCTTCCAGTAATAATCCTCATTGCTCTCTTCTGGATTTTGAATGTGCTCAGGGCAGTTGGAGAATTTCCCTAGAATATCACACCATATTTTAGGTGGGCTTGTATGTAAGTGTAGTACACGGTGGTTAATATTTTCAGGCTAGCACATGACTTCAGTACACTCAATGCATAACAGCCAGTACTAATTCTGGCATTTACCTTTCCCATATGTGTATTCCATTTCAGGTTATCTTGAACCCACAGACCCAGGAATTTGAAAACAGTGTCAGTACCTATTGGCTGGTTATTTACAGTGACAAGTGGCTGAGAGGAATTTGCATTTTGTGTTGTGTGAATGTTCATGGAAGCTGTCTTTTTGGTGTTGATAGTTAATCTGTTGATTTTAGCCCAGTTGCTGAGTTTTTCAGTGGCCAAGGTCACTGCTTTTTGCACAGCCTCTGTATTCTCCCCTTTGAGGAGTGCAGTTGTCTCATCAGCAAATATTATTGTTTTATGTGCATCTACATTCAGGCTCAAGTCATTAAGATACAGGAGGAAAAGTAGAGATCCCAATACTGAACCCCGTGGTACGCCTTACTTTACAGTTTTATTACTCAATAGGATTTCGGTTATTCAGTTGCTTTGTCTATTAGTGTATTTCATGCTGACTCTCTGCTTCTGATTGGTTAGGAATGAAGCAATCCAATTGTTTGCAATTCCTCCGATACCATAGTGTTCTATTTTTTCCAGCAATATTTTGTGGTCAACAGTGTCAAAAGCCTTTGACAGATACAGAAATATGTCTGTTATGGGTTGCTTTTTATCTAACAGATCTAATAGCGTCTTTATGTAATCATATACTGCTGTTTCAGTAGATTTGTTGCTTCTGAACCCACATTGAGCTAAACTTAGTAAATCTTTTTTTTTTTTTTTAATGAAGTCCATCAGTTTTTTGTACATTGTTTTTTCAAAAACTTTAGAAAAGCAGGATGAGATTGAGATAGGTCTTTAGTTATTCATATCTGTATTATCACCTTTTTTGAAGACAGGAATTACTTTAGAAAGTTTCAGAGCTTGAGGGAAAGTGCCTGCCTGGAAAGAATAGTCACAGAGGTGAGTTAATGGTTCAGCAATTGTGTGTACAAAATTTTTGAAATATTCCACATTGCTTTTACTTTATTGCTGGATTTTTCAATGTACTCATCATTTTTCATCCTTTTTGCCTGTCTTGTCACTCTTCTTAGGATACATGTGTTGTTTTTATAGTATTCTGTTAGTTGGGGGGAGTCATTATTTTGTTTACATAACATGTTTTGTATAGCTGGTGCAATCCAAGTTTTGTTTCTCTTATTATTATTTATTCTTACTGGAGCCTCTTCGAAGTGGCGGCTCATTGTGTCAAGAAATATGTTGAATTTCATGTTGACGTCACTGGCTGTGTACATCTCTATCCACTTTTCTTTACTAAGGAGGGCATTTAACTTGTTCAAGTTATCTTGAGTGAAAAACCTTCATAAAATTTTAGGTGGAACTGGGTTTGAGATATATTTGCTAACATCGACCTTTAGAATGACGGTTTGGTGGTTGCTGAATCCTGCATTGTATACTTCTAGTGTTGGTTAAGTTTATTTCTATTTGCAAAAATTTGATCTAGAGCTGTCTTGAATGTGGGTGTTATTCTAGTGGGCTCGTTTACAAGGCCATGCAGGTTGTAAGTTTTTGCAATGTTAATCAATGTCTCCCTGTTTCTGTTGTGGGTGAGAAAGTCTATATTAAAGTCACCACATATAATTACATCCTGTTTCCACTGACTTATTTGGGTAGAAACAAGTCCATTTGTAACAGAAAATCGTTAATACTACTGGATGGGGGATGGTAAATTGTAGCTACAATTAGATTTAGATCTGTAAGCTTTATGGCTGCACATTCGAAGATCTTGTCTGTTCCTATTTCCTTTATTCTTTATGCGGAATATGTGTATGTATATTAGGGGAAAAACAGCTCCTATGTGGTGGCAGGGGGGTGAGGGGGGAAGGACACATTGCTCTTTCTCTAATCCTTCTCAGCTGCTGTTTTTCTCTAATGTTTCAAATCAAGCAGTTGTCTAAATATTCAGACTACTATCAGGTGTCTATACATAAGTCAAGATGTTCTTAATATAAATATTACAGTTATGTTGACTTAACATCCCTGTGTCCAAATATTCTGATAAACTGCGGAAAGGGTGGTTAATGAGGTTTTCTTCTACATTGTTTTTGAACAGCCAAAAATTTTCAGTTATGTGTCTGATGTCTACTGGCAACCACAAGGCTCTATCCCTGGCCAATATTGTCCTTGTATTATATAGACGACCTGCCAACTAACATAAATTCAGACACTATTCTTTATGCGGATGACTCTACAGTAATAGCCTGTTGCAAGAAAAGTGAAAATCATTTTCAGCAGTCTCTGGCTGGAATTGAGGCCTGGGTGAGAAATAATGGTCTCAAATTAAATCTAACGAAGACACAAACAATTCACTTTACCACAAAACAAACTGTACAATATATACTAGAAATACCATATGAGGACAATTGCCTTGCCACCACAAACTGAACCAAATTTCTAGGTGTAATGCCGAACAAGAATTCATCACGGGCAGACCATGTAGATGCCATCTGTCACCGTCTAAATAATCTAATATTTGCAATGAATGTTATAAGCAGTATAATAGAAACACCAGTCAAAAAAGTTGTATATCATGCATATTTTGTGTCTGTGAATAGATATGGTATAATTTTTGGGGAATCAGAGAAAACAAACTTACAGAAAGTCTTTACACTACAGAAAAAAATCATTAGGACAATGGCAGGTGCAGAAAAAAGGCAATTGTGCAGACCTCTATTCAAGGCCCTTGATCTTATGACTGTTCCTGGCCTCTCTATCTATTAGACAATTAAGTTTTCTAAACAAAACCCACAACTTTTTGAGGATAACCTGTTTAAGCATGATTATGAAACAAGAAACAAATATCAGTATAAGTTACCAACTCATAGGCTAAAACTGCTGGAGAAGACTCCTTACTATATGGGTATGTGGCTGGGAAATAAAGTCTGTGAAAAATTTAGTTTCAACTTGATTATTTTAAATCATTTTATGGTACTTAAAATTACAAAATACCTGTAATTATTCTGTATACTTAGAATTAGAAGTAGCTTTAAACTGATGAGTCACCTATGTCCCAATCATCTGATTGCATATGACATGTTATGTGACAATAAAGTTTCTATTCTGTTCTAACCTGTTACAGACTTTAGTGGCAGAATATAAAACCCAATTGTGATCATTAGCCTACACAGTTTATGCAAATTATTGTTACTTTTAGTTATGCGTAGTCTGTCAGTGAATTACTTCCCTTCTAGTAATGCATAGTTTATAAGAGATTTTTTTTTACTTGTAGCATTGTAACTGTGAATTGCACAGTTAATCCTAAATTCTCTCTTGTTGTCATGCAAGTGTTAGAATATCTAGAGCCCTGAAGAGGCTTTTGCAAGATGTTTAATTACCAACTTAACATAATATTATTGCTGCGCATTCCTGTAGAATAAATACAGTATTAAGTGGAAGTATGCTATGAAAATTCTCCCTACAGGCTAACACAAAAGAGACTGAGTGCATAGTGGGCAGAGCTGAACCTTTTGGTTAACTTATCCAGGTGCTGGTCTCATCTCAATTCATTATACATCTGGATGCATAGAAACTTCACATTCTGAGACTTCTGCTGTCTGCCTATTGATCCCTACTTCTAGTACCTGGAAGTCATTTTTATTTGCTTTGAATAGCATAATATGAGTTTATTGTAAGACTAAGGGTTAAACCACTAACTGTGAATCAGTTGTAAACCTGCGCCATTATTCTCCTGGCTGTTAAGTTGAAAGTGTTTGTGTCTTTTATCATTTTATATGTTGTTAGCAAGTACGGTTTCTGAAGTGCCCTCCAATTTCTCATGTAAATCAGCTATGTAAGTAAACAAGTGTAAGTAGGACTTGCACTCTGATGGCAGTGTACAAACTTAACTATGTATGTAGATTGTAACAAAATTTTATGTGGCTCAATGGCCTGGTACAAGTTTTTTGACTGGATGCCTCTTTGATGACTTGTGTGTCCCTTACCTACCCCAGGCATCCATCCAGGGAAAGGGAATGTACCATTTTAATGTATAATCTGAATCACGTGTTGTTTCTGGCAATTCTTCACATTGTTGAGAGGTGAAGGCCAGGTTAAAACAAAGATTGAAGAATCTGTGGTCCACCTGAGATTTGTGTGATCCCATGATTTCTCACTTTCCGGGCGCACTTTTATTGCTAGACCACCAGGCCCGAAACATATACAGACAGTTCATCTACAGGTTTTGATGAATGAGTTTGTATCTAAAATATGTAACATAAATGGTGATATTTTTTGATTGCATTGACTTAAAAGCTTAAATTTTTTACACTGCCAAGTGACAATAGAACTTAGTACATGACATAATTTTCAACTTGATACAAAAGAACATTCCTGAGACAAAGAGGTATTAACAGACATACAGACAGAGAGACAACAAATGGCAAAATAATATTTTATTATGTGCTATAATTACAAATTAACAATTTTTGGATTTTTTTCCTGTACTTGTACTATGAAACTTTACTTCTTGTCAAATTTCGTGATTCTAGGTCAACTGGAAGTACCAGATGAATGAGTCTGAGAGTAATGAAATACGGACATAAATGGCGGGATTTTTTTATTACAATGACTTAGAGGCTTAAAGTTTTCACACTGCCAAGGGACAGAGACCTGAGTATGTAACATAACTTTCAACTTGAAACCTATACCTGTTCCTGAGAAAACAGTCACACAGACAGATAATCAACTGATTCTGTTTTTATTAATTGAGGTACAGGCCCTTAAGAACAGAAGCAAGTTGAACGCAGAATCTGATAGAACACTATATTTAATGTTTCTTCTCACCAAATTTAGTCTTATTCCAATTGCATCATTTGTTGATAAGATCCTCTGTTTCCTACTGTTAAAATAAGACTTGATTCACAGAAAGGGAACTTATGTTAGTCTCCCTACTATAATTTTATGAACTACTCATTCAGTGGTCTTGCCAAGACCACAGAAAATGTCAACAGGGTAATTTTTCTTGCATGTTTCTACTGAATTTGTGAGGTCATTAAGTGGTTCCTCAGTATTTAGTGGTTTCTCAGTATTGAAGCCTGTACTGAAGCCAGACTGAGCTGAGGAAGGTGGTTCAATATTCTGTTGAGGCTGCAATCTCAAAATTACTTCACGACATGAGAAGAGGGAGATGTGTTTGTAATGAGAGGTCACTTGTCTATCTCGTCTTTTATAAATGGGTGTTCCTATCATGTTCTACAGCATTTATTGAGATACAACTTGACCGGTTACAAAGAAAACTCAAGGAAGGTGCTGCCAAGTCAGCACATTTTTAGTACTTTGGTGGGCTGCTTGTATATGATAGAACATTATTTATTTTACATACTTCATCTTCAAATATATTTCTATTTAAACTTTTACCTTTCTGATTACTGAAGCCATCTGGAGATGAAAATGTTCGATCTTATGGTAACATAAGACACACAAGCAGATATTTGGAAAAGGAATTAAAATTCTAGAAAGGGAGTAGAAAAAAAAGATCTGCTGGTGACGTCACAATGCTTTCAGGGGTGGCAAACAACTTGAGGGGTCAGTTGAATGGAATGCATAACGTTCTGGATGGAGGAAATGGAGTGTAGTCAAACCAAATCACATGGTGTTGAGAGAATTAAACTAGGAAATGAGAGACTATAAGTAATAGACAAATTTTACTATTAGGGCAGAAAAATAACTGATAATGGAAGAAATATAGAGCATTTTAGGTGTAGACTGGCTATAACTAAAAAGGCTTTTCAGAAAATGAGAAAATATATTTACATCTAATATATATTTAAATACTTTTCTGAAAGTATTTACTGGAGGGTAGCCTTATACTGTAGTGAAACATGGACAATAAGCAGAAAGACAAGTGGAAAACTGAAGATTTTGAAATGTAGTCTTACAGCAAAATGATGATCAGATGGGTAGATCAAGGAACTAATCAAGAGGTACTAAATCAAGTCATTGTAAAGAGATCTTTACGAATCAAGGAATAGTTAGTTTGGCAATGCAGGTTAAGTTTGGAGAATAAAATGTGGAGGGAAACTGTTGCTCAATTACAGTAAACAGGTTAAAGTACTACTTATTGACTTGACTTGACTGTGAGTGGTTTGTCAGTGGTATGTCGAAGGCCCTGTCACAGGAGGCAGGAACCAGGGAGAGCTCACGATACACTTGTCCCCCAAATCAAGAAGTATGAGGTGCTGCCTCCCACTGAAAGTTAACATGAGCCAGAGAAACATACTTCACCTCTTGGAAAGCCTTCTGTGTTCTGTGTCAAGGCAGTTTCAATTTGAAATGAATAATTCTATCCCTTATGGGAATGGCAGCAAAGGACAAGAAATATCATCTTGTGTACTCAGGATATATGCTTTGAGGTCCAATCAACAAACTGAAGAGCCTATTCTAACAGCCACCGAGGAAAGACAATGCAAACTACTACAGACTGTGGCACACACTAGAGCAAACAATGGCTACTGTTTGGGCTCCAAGGTCTTGGAACTTCCCAGTGGCAGGAAAAGTGGAAAAGATCAGCTGATTCATGGAAGTTATACAAAGCCCATTACCTGCTGCATTTTCCATTAGAACTGATCACGTCCTACTGTTCTGAGTCTGTTGGAAGTCTCAGAAAAGAGGCTTTGAAAATTCTGTGCCGAGTTTGGTTGAAACTTCATAAACTTGCACGATAGTGCACAGAACTTCACAACATGAGAAGAGGGAGATGTGTTTGTAATGGGATGTCAATTACCTATCTCGTCTTTTATAAATGGGTGTTCCTACCATGTTCTACAGCAGTTAATGAGATACAACTTGACTGGTTACAAAGAAAACTCAAGAAAGGTGCTGCCAAGTCAGCACATTTTTAGTACTTTGTTGGGCTGCTTGTATAAGATAGAACATTATTTCAATATAATAGAAGGAAACATTCCACATGGGAAAAATTATATATAAAATCAAAGATGAGGTGACTTACCGAACGAAAGCGCTGGCAGGTCGATAGACACACAAACAAACACAAACATACACACAAAATTCAAGCTTTCGCAACAAACTGTTGCCTCATCAGGAAAGAGGGAAGGAGAGGGGAAGACGAAAGGAAGTGGGTTTTAAGGGAGAGGGTAAGGAGTCATTCCAATCCCAGGAGCGGAAAGACTTACCTTAGGGGGAAAAAAGGACAGGTATACACTCGCACACACGCACATATCCATCCACACATACAGACACAAGCAGACATATTGTGGTGGTAAGTGCAAAGATAAAACTACAATGTAAAAGCGTTTCACAAATTCATCACAACATAACCTAGTACTACTAAAACTAATGTATGTGCTGCATTTGTCCAGAATTTTGGATATAGTTTACAGTAGCAGCACTAACAGGTGCTTACTGCACGCTGTAACAGAGGAATGTGTCTTCACTACTACTACTACTACTACTCATTTACTGCATTCTGTAGGTCATCTGTGGCAGCAAAGATCTTGCAGTACAAGAGATGTGTTTCACAGTAGCAAAGTTGAACAAGTGTTCATAGTTCTTATGGTATGTCTTTTGCAGCTCATGTTCCATGAACTTTTTTTTTGTCCATAGTACCACCTCTCAAAATATGGAATACTTTCTTTTTTAACACCTGGTGTACATAGGAGTGCAGCACAGATAGTTAAAGGTTAGTCTCATTTACGGGATAGTATTATGGAAATGCTAAGAGTGTTGAAGAAGATACTTTAAGGTAGGCACTGATTATCATGTGAAAGCCTACTTACAATGTTTCACAAACAATTGTTAAATGTAGAATCTAGGAATATTCCACATTCACCCCCCCCCCCCTTGCCCCCATATATCACACCCATAGGGATCATGAGGACAAGATCAGACAAATTATACTGCATATTTAAATGTGTGTTCCTCTTATGCTCCATGTGCAAATGAAACAGGAAGAAATCCTAACATTTGGTAAGATCAGAAGTATCCTGATGTCATGCACTTCACAGTGGTTCACAGAGTGTGAATTTAGATGAAGATGTAAATGCTTACTGTATTGGAGGTATGATTTCAGCCAGTTTCCCAGTGCCCTTTTGATACTGTAATGATATGCTTTGTCAAGTAGTACTGTGTGCTCTACTCAATTAAAAACTTACAAAGATCACAAACACAGCCCAAATGACATCTTTCTGCTTAAGGATTCCACGACATTATTCATGACTGAGAATGTAGTCTTAATTCTAGATTCATAATTCCAGCGTGCAGTACTTTTTCAAGTATTGTAGAAAATATCAATGAATCATGGACATTGCCACAGTGGGGTGGCTCACATGTCCCAACAATAGAAGTTTACAAACTGCTGTATCCCAGATGAAATCACATTAGAGGGACACATATCTGTATAATTGACAGATCTGGCATTGTAACACTAGCCAATGTGGCCTTGGTATGTTGGTAATGGAAATGGTTGCAAACAATATGAAACTATAGCTAGTATATTTCCCCAGGACATGTGGCTCTAATATTTGGTTTAATGGTGATGGCATCCTCATAAGTTAAATATTCTAGAGGTAAAATTGTCCCCCATTAAGATCTCAGGAAAGGGGGGGGGGGGACTCCTAATGAGGATGTTATTATAGGAAAAAACAAATCTGGTGTTCTATGGATCAAATTTTGGAATTTTAGATCCCTTAATTAGGCACGCTAGAGAAATAAAGAGAGAAATGGATACTCTGAAATTAGATCTGGTGTAAGATAGTGAGGTGTGGTGGTAAGGAAAACAGGACTTCTGTTCAGGTGAGTACAGGGTTCTCAACAAAAAATCAAATATGGGTAATGCAGGAGCAGGTCTAATAATGAATAAGAAATAGGAATGTGGGTAAGCTACTATGAAAAGCAATGCATTATTACAGCCTAGATAGAAACAAAGCCAACACCAAACACAGTAGTAAACATTTATATGCCTACTAGTTCCACAGCTAATGAAGATATTATTCTAATCATTAAGAAAGATAGAAACCTGATTGTAAGCAGGGACTGGAATCCAATACCAAGAAAAAGAAAAGGGGGAAAACAGTAAGAGAACATGGAAAAGTGGAAAGGAATGAAAGGGGAAACCATCTGGTAGAAGTTTTCACAGAAAACAATTTAATCGTTGTGAAACGTATCTTTAAGAATCGTGAAAGATGGTTGTATATGTGGGAGAGACAAGGAGGTGACAGAAGGTCTCAGATATATAATATATATTAATGAAACAGGTATCCCAAAACCAGCTTTTAAACTGCATAGCTTTTCCAGTAGCAGATACCAACTCTAGCCATAATTTATTGGTTATGAACTGCAGATGTAAACTGAAGAAATTGCAGAAGCGTAAATTTAGGAAATGGGGCACAGATAAATTGAAAGACCAGAGGTTTGAGGAGAGTTTCAAATGATGCATTAGATGAATGTGGATGAAACAGGAGAAAGAAAAACAATAGGAAACGAATAGGTAGCTTTGAGAGATGGTATTTTGCAGCAGAGGAGCAACTAAGCACAAAAACAAGGCTAAGTAGAACTCCTTGAATAAAACACACACACACACACACACACACACACACACACACACACACACACACACACACACTACTGAATTTAGGTGATAGAAGCACAAAATATAATAACAAGGCAATGTGAAGTAGGCAGAAGATAACACAGATGTTTAAATAATCAGATGACAAGAAGTGCAAAATGGTAAAGCATGACTGCACAGAGGAAAAATGGAAAGCTGTAAAATCATGCATGTCTAGGGGAAAGATAGATGCCACCTATAGGAAAATTTAAGAGGCCTTTGGAGAAAAGAGAAGTAGCTGTTTAACTATCAAGAGTGCAGATAGAAAACCAGTAATAAACAAAGAAGAAGACTGGAAGGTGGAAAGAATATATAAAAGTGCTATACAAAGAAAGCAAACCTGAAGACAATATTATGGAATGAGAAGAGGACGTAAATGAAGAAGAGATGAGACATATCATTATGTGAGAAAAATTTGGCAGAGGACTGAAAGACCTAAACTGTAACAACACATTTTGAGAGGCCGGCACGTGATCCTCGTTGACACTTGGGAGAACATACCATGCAAAATTATACCAGCTGGTATGCAAGATATACTAGACAGGGTAATTACCCAAGATTTCAAGAATTATTTAGTAATTCCAATTCCAACAAAGGCAGGTGCCGAGAAGTATAAACATGGCAGAACTGTCAATTAAACAAGTGATAGTTGCAAAATACTGACACACATTATTTACAGTAGAACGGAAAGCTGTAAGATGACAATCTTTGGGAAGATCAGTTTTGGTTCTGGAGAAATGTAGGAAGACACAGTGCTGGTCCGCTGTCAATTAGCAAAGATTGTGGCTGTGCTTGAGGTGGTGCTAACTCTGCACCTTGCTAGGAATCATGGTAGTGAGGACACAGCAATACTGCGGCCTGGCTCAGGAGGCAACTTGGTGGAGTGTGTTAATCGGTGGATGCCATATGGCTGAGGAGTTACTGCTGGCAGAGCCTCCTTTGGATAGAGAGCACTTGTTGACTGTTATAAGCAAGAGCTAGTGTGAGGCCCTGTAACTTGGCTCTGTTTAATAGACTGGCAGTTGCTGTTTGTGGTCGATGGTGCATCTTGGAAAAAGCTGGCTGTGGCACCCATAGTGTTTGTTGACAAGTATGGCCCATCTAGTCAATGTACATTTTAGATTTCCTAGATTTTGAGAACTGAAGACACTCACTTGGTTAGTGCACTTCAGTGTAATATTTTAGGTTGTTCAGGCTCACTTCTTTGATTAATGGCAACTTATTTGGTAACTGTGCCTTTAAAGTGATGAGAACTAAAATGTTTTGATTAGCTTCCCTTCAGAGTTTGGGGTAAGCCAAGGATGAGGGCCATTACATTTTTTTAAATGTCGTGAAACGCTAGTCCTTTAAGATTTCTGGGAAGGAAGCTTCTTTAGAATTTTTATGGTTAAACACTTTAAATTTCCTTAAACACTGGACTCTTCTAGCCACTGTGAGTTTTACCATTGCTAAGATCAATTAATTGAAGTTTTTAACATGGCAATATCTATAAAGCAATTTACTGCCTCAAAATTTTGCTAGTTAAATATTTTTAAAGATGGGGATATTCTAGCCTCTGTCCTGTGAGTCATTACTAAACTGCAGTCCTTAATTATAGCAATACTTCTCAAGCAAGTCTGATCTTCACTATCTGTTACCTCCTTTTAATATTGGAGCATGATTGGCAGCTTTGTTAGTGCCAGGAGTGTAATTATTTTAATACGTGTGTTTTAAACTTTCTCTGAGCCTTGTTTGTCAACCTGTCAGCAACAGGGAGCCCATAAGGTGCCATTCCATTGTGAAAGCCACACCACCCATTGTATTGGCTAAACCAGTGTAATATAAATTTGTTCTTGATTGTGTAAACCAATGCAACCTGTATGTTGTACAGATTTTGCATTATTGTAAATTATTGTTTAAATAAATGTTTTATTTACTGTATTGCCTTTGGGTTTGTGTCCATGATCCTTCTATATCTGAATTGAGCGTAGGTCCCTTGGTTATTTGCTGCTTACAGGTTAGACAGCTCAGACGCAAGCGAATAATGATGCAAAGACTTATCTTCAGTTGCCTGAGACTGCAGTCATGTGTGTGAGTTGCATTTGCATGAGTGTGTGTGTGCACATATGTGTGTCTATTGTTGATGAAGGGCTTAACTGCCGAAAGCTATAATTGTGAGAGTCTTTTTGTAGTGCCTATCTGCAACTCAGCATCTCCACTATATGGTGAGTAGCAACTTTATTCTCATAATATTGTTACATTCCATCCTGGATTTTCCATTGTTTGATTAAGATAGAACTTAACTCGCATGAGCACTCTTTGCTGAACTTCGTTCATATGTTATCATTCCCACTAGAATACTTAGATTTTAAGGCGGTGTGAGTGTCATTTCTATTTTACTGAAGTTATTTTTAGAGACTGGTCTCAGATACTCCATTGCACTGTTCACCGAACCTGATAACCTCGACCTGTCAGTAACAGAAATGAAGTACTTTTTTTAAGAGGTTTGCAACACTACATGCACTTGTTACCAAAGTCTCATTTACTGTTAGAGCTATCTGTCCCTCTTTCTTTTTGGCCCCACCTGTCTCTGTCTTCGGTATATCCCATACAGTTTTTATTTTGTTGCCTGATGGAATTATCTCTTTCTCATAATAAAGCTGCTTAGATTTTGGGATTACTTGCTTCAATTTTTTGCTGTATTCTTTGTAATGCATTACAATGCTAACATCAGAGCTGTCCCTAGATGGTAGGAAAAGTCTCCTTTTTGTCCCACATGATACCCTTATTCCTTGTGTAATCCATGGTTTATTTTTTGACTTCTGTGTTTTGAATTACCTTCAGGGGAAAAATTTTCAAAAGTTTAAGTGGCTTTATTAATGAATGCTTTGTATTTTCCATTTGAGTCAGAAGTATGGTAACATCCATTTCATGTTTTTGAGGAGTTTGCTGAATTTCTCAGTTTTTGACTGATTTATTACCCTTCTGTACTCAGACTTAACTGATTTTTTTTATCCTGACAAGTTTCATATTTTAACACTAGACGCTGCATCTCAGGTCAGATAGACCATTTACTATTGGTTTTGTGATATGACTTTTTTCCTATATTGGTCTACACAGATATTGTCCATAGTAGTCTCAGGGCATTTGCCTGTCCTAGTTGCAAAGCTCACAGTATGAAGTAAATAGTAATATATGTATTTAGCGAGTAATCTATTATAAACTAACTGCTACAACAGCTCATCTTTAATAAACTACAAAACTCGAGCGTCTCGCCTGGCCGAAGGCTGCCAATCTCTGTTGTTGAGTCAAACCAATGCCACCTAGGTGGCACTGGTTACAGTCTAACCCGTACCACGCCGCAGCAGAATAGTAAAGCACCTGATCACCACCATTTATAGAGATGAATATAAATACAGGCCAAGTTATTTGAAAGATGTAAGAGGCAATATCAAATTGTAAAACACGAAAATAACAGTGTTACCATCGCAACTCTCATTGAGAATCCAAATATGCTTAAACTGTTCTTAAATAAATGCAATTTCCTGGTTTGGTCTACTAGCCGCCAGGAACGTAAATGCGGCAAGTTATTGATTCAGGATAATTGCATGAATCTCATGAAGTATTGGAGATTATTTTACCATTAACCAATTTTTCCATTGTCAGTTCTAGTTTGATTTTTCCTGACACATTTCCTGATTGTATCTTGTGCACTTAAAAGTTTCATACGACATAAGCTTGTCTACCTTCCTTTCCCTAATATGTCGTTGTTTTCCTTCAACTTGCTTGGACTTGACAGACGTTAGTAACTGTGATCTCCATAACTTTCCACACTAGTTTCTAACTTGGATTACATTTTTTTTGCAGCATTTTATCAGATACCGTACGACGGGCGTACTTTGCTCCTTCGGAGGATCTTTTGCATTACACCTCAGACCACTTTTTTTATAATCTGGTGATAAAAATACAAATCGATATTGATCTATCGTTCGATAGTTGACATCGCGCAACCCATTTCGGAAGGTTTTCGGCAACAAGTTAAAACCCGTTTTCTTTTTTTTTCTTACCGTATCTTGGGAATATTCTTTTGCAATTTTGGTGCTCAAGGCGTCTGTCAACTAGCAAGTAACTTCTGCAAACACTTGCTGAAGTGCTTACATTGGAACATAAACTGGCTCAAATTTACTTCTGCAAGTTAAATTCAGCAAGTCATGGGGAACTAAATGAAAGACAATCCGTTTTTCTGCCATACTTGTTTGAATTCTGTTATTTACGAAGCATGTTTGGTTTTATACGTACAATAAATGCATCATATAGTAGTTACAAATGTGTTACTATGTTACTTTTTCTCATGGTCTTCTCTTGTTTTTGAGATTAGAAACAACTTCTGCAGCACAAGTTTCGTTAGGATAAATTATCGTTTGGTGTTACGATATCCAATGTTGCCAGTCCATGAATGTCGTCCTGGAGATGTTGGTCCGTTTCTCAAAGCCCAGAAGACCGATTTTCGGCGACTTTCACACACGTTTGCTACACCATTTCTCTTGATTTCCCTTGTACTTTTTCGTTGTGTGTTCAACGTGCACGTGTTTACAGCGTGTAGTGTTGACAACAATCGCTGCGTGTCTATCTTGTGTGTGTATGTGTGTTTTAGAGAGAGAGAGAGAGAGAGAGAGAGAGAGAGAGAGAGAATGCAAAGATGAAATTTTGGAACGACAGGAAATGGACAAAAAATGACGTAATATTCAGGAACTTGTTGCAAGTACTTTCCACTACAAATGCGTCGTGAGGTAGGCAGGTGGAAGATTACAGTGCTGTGGTTATAAACAGAGCAGCTGCCACCGTTTATCAATAATAATAATAATTATTATTATTGAAGAAAAATAGTTACAAAAGACATAATTAAGAATAGAAAAGTAATGTCCGAGTTAAGAAGTGGATGCAGAGACGCAAATATTTAAATCATCAAGGAACACCTTTGAATGATATAAAATCAGAGCATTTTGTTCGAATTAAAAACTGTCTGAGAATGGCGTATACTAGTTTCGAACATATCTTCCCTGTAACACAATCAAATATTTAAAAAAAAGTATACAAAGATGCGACAAGCTATGTCACCAAGAGAAGGCCATCTAATTACTCCTCGAATTTTGCTAACAGTATTTATTACTTTTGTTGCAAATGTAATGCATTTATGTTTAGACTATCATTAAAAAAATGCCTTGCTACTTCCCTTTCTGGTGAAACAAAGTAAGCTGTAAACCAATTTTGCACCCTCTTGACTGGTAGCCAATTATATATGTTTACTGGTTCAGACGTGTGTCCACTAACAAGTATCTTTTGCAAGTAACTGCTGCAAGCATCCAGTGGGTTGTTTACATTAGCACAAAACCTTGCACAAATTGCAACTGCAGTTTAAGCAGGTTCACACACACACAATTAAAGTGATGTCACAGATAGTGGAACACTGCAGTGGCACCACAGCTGCATATTTGAACACGTAGTTTTCAATGGTGTCATTCAAGAGATGCAACTTTCGCCATGCCACAAAAAGTTCAATTCCGTTGTACTTTGTGAAGCAACTAACCTTTCCTCACCACTGAATACCATAAATCGCGATTTTCGAAAGACAAGCTTTCTATCGTAGTTATCTTGGAATAATTGCTGCTGGACTCTATTCGATTTCAGTGTGTTTTCAAATCATTATTGTAAAAATAGTCGAAAGAGTAGTGTGGAGGCACACATTCGCAACTTCTGGAACTACAAGAACAACCACCTCATATTATAGATAAATTTTCTGTAGCAGCAAATGTTTGTGTATGCGTGAGGGTGGGGTGGGGGCGGGGGGAGGGGGGAGGATGGCTCTGAGCACTATGGGACTTAATTTCTGAGGTCATCAGGCCCCTAGAACTTAGAACTACTTAAATCTAACTAACCTAAGGACATCACATACATCCACACCCAACGTAACGGTCGCGCGGTTCCGGACTGTAGCGCCTAGAACCGCTCGGCCACTCCGGCCGGCGGGGTGGAGGATGTCTACACATTATTTGCAATCTTGAAAGATTTTTGAATAAATAAGTAAATAAATAAAATTAATATCTACCATTAAAAGGCAGTTCTCACTGGCCATCATGGGACCATGGCGAAAGGTGTATTCACACTGTCCGTCATGTTTTGTCACATCAGATCAATTCCGATCTTATGATTTCAACTCTTATGGACTTCCTTGCTTGTTCACCTGGTTTTCTCGCGTGAATTGTGGTCTTTGAAAGATGTTTCTCAACAGTTTTTACACGTAAAGAGTACATACATAACATGGTAGCTTATATATGTTAATGCTAGAAGTACACATTTGTACAAAAATGACATTTATCGTGCTCAGATAGTTTCCAGCTAACTGGGATAGCTTAGATATTGGAGCAGGAAGACAGAAGCGTGAAACAATGCTGAAAAAGAATGTGGGTCAAAAAAATGTCATTGTGTGCTACAGACGTGGAATTTCATACACGCTACATGGAGATCAAGGAAGACGAATCTGCGTTTTATAAACATTTTAGGAAGTGAAAGCACCAGTATTTTTATTTGTTACAGCAAAATGCACCCAGAATTACTAAAACAAACACAGTGCTATGAGCTGTCATAAAGTTTTTTTTGCCAGTCCAGTGCAAATTTTTGGCGGTAGTCATATCTCCCCTCCAATACCCTTCCCTTCAAAATTTATGATTTTCAATACATCATGTATTTGGCTTTTAATAGTCCAATTTCCGCACTTGTATCGGGGTTAACTACCAAAATCACATATTTATTGACCACTGATGCTTTAACAATAAATAAGACTGCCACAAACATTTACTGAAAAATACAACTCTAATACATTACTTGATGTATACTTCACAACAAAATCATTTTGTCACTATTCCAGTGTCCAAAGATTGCAGGCAATTTCTTTACCAAACATTACAAATACTTGACAACATACACCGATCACCCGGAACAGTATGACCAACCATCTAACAGTCGGTATGTCTACCTTTTACCACAGATAACAGCGACGACACATTATGGCATGAAAGCAATGAGGCCTTGGTAGGTCGCTGGAGGGAGTTGGTACCACAACTGCGCACACAAGCCACCTGATTCCTGTAAATTTTGGGGAGGGGGCGATGAGTTCTGAGTTCTGAGGCCATGTTCAATCACATTCTAGATGTGTTCTGTCAGGTTCAGAGCTGGCTAGCTGGGGGGCTAGCACATCAATTGGAACTCGCCACTGTGTTCCTTGAGCCACCCCATCACACTCCTGGTCTTGTGACATGGCGCATTATCTTGCTGAAATATGCCACTGATGTTGGGAAACATGATCGTCATTAAAGATGTACATGGGCTGCAACCAGTGTACAATACCGCCATGGTGCCTTGCACGAGCTCTACTGGACCCATGCATGCCCACATGAATGTTCCACAGAGCATAATTGAGCCTCTGCCAGCTCATTTCTGTCCGCAGTACAGGTGTCAAGGAGATGTTCTCCTGGAGGACAGTGAATTTGCACCCTTCCATTGTATCGGAATTCATCATACCACGCAATGCTCTGCCACTGTGCCAACGTCCAGTGCCAATGGTCACATGCCCATGTCACTCCTAGCTGCAATGCCATGGTGTTCACATTGGTTCATGCATGGTTCGTCAGCTGAGGAGGCGTATCATTAGGAGTGTTCAGTGAACTGTATGTTCAGATGCTCTTGTACTGTGCCCAGCGTTGTCTGATATTAGTTCCACCACATTTCGCTGCTTGTCCTGTTTTACCAGTCTGGCCAGCCTATGACATTCGATATCTGTAAAGAGGAGTGGCCTCACGGTGTCCAGATGTGGTTTCACCTTCATTTCGCCACATGTTAAGACGCTCATCACAGCACTCCTGAAACACCCAACAAGTAGTGCAGTTTCCGAAATACACGGGACTGTTATGTTAAAACTGTTATCGCCAGGAGAGGTTTATATCGATGGTTGGTCACTGGCCATGATGTTCTGGTTGATCAGTGTACAATTTAATTACTCTACTAATCAATCTGATTCTATCCACAGTACTTCTTCCACTTCAGGGTGTAGCTATATTGCAGTCCATTTCATTGTACGGCATTAAATACTGTACTGGTTTGTATAAAAAGCCACTATTTAAATGAAGTAGACAGGTAGTGTTTTAGTACACTCATGTTGTACAACTTAGATTGCCACATCACTGCTTCAATTAGTCAAAATTATAAACTTTAACAAAAGAAATAATGATATGAAACAGTTTGTATCAAACAACAAAAATGACAAGTAAGAAAGACTTAGTATGACAATTTGTATCAGCCACGAAAAGCATGATGAAACGGAATATGGATATGAGTTCCTGGCTGTATCTCAGGAGAAATGATATTGGAGGACACATGATCAATAACAGATGATGATGTCAGCCATCAAAACTTTCTTACCAAGAAACCTTAATGGTTCTGTGATGTGATGTGACATGATGAGCAGCGTGGATGCTACCATTTGTAATGTATTGTGGAATGTTTTGAACTGACATGATGTGACGACCAGTTTGAACTAGCCTTAACCAAAATACCGAATTGCAGAAACCTAATAGTCTGAGACGCCAAGCACTGTATAAATTGTGGATTTCAGGTGGGAAATGTGCCTGAATGTGCTGAAGCTGCTGTGAAACTAAAAATTAGAGACATTATTTTCGAAATGCCCACATTAATGACTACTGTACAATAAAATTCTAGAATATTACTTTCATGATGGCTGTTGGTTGATTTGCCGTAACATATAACGTTTGCGCCTTCTAGTGTTATTTATTTTATCAATGTGTTTGTTGCCCTTATTTTATTTTTGTGTGAGATCTTTTTTTGAATCAACATCTGCATTTCGTTTTCCTTGTATTTAAATCCTGTCACAGCTCTAATGCCATGACTTGCACTATAATGTTAATATCTTCATATATGATTTCAATTAACGCCATATTGAAATCTGCACAAGTACATAGAACTTGTTGCATCCTGTGTGCAGCACACAGTGGCATTACAGAATGCCACAGTCAATGACATCGTTTTAGTTTCCTGTGTGAAACTGGCTTTAATTTCAGGAACTTGTTGCAAGAACTTCCTGAAGTGTTTCCATTAGTTGTGTTGCAAGGAGGGCATGTGGAAGATTATAGTCATGGTTAGAAACAGAGGACCTACCACAGTTTTTGCATTATTATTATCATTATTACTGAAGAAAATCGCTGCGTAATACATAATCCAGAAAAAAAGAAATATTTGTGTAGAAATGGATGCAGAGGTGTACATATTTCAATTATCAAGAAGCATGTTTCAGTGAAATAAATTCAAAGGACTTCGCTCAGATTAAAAACTTTCTGAGAAAGTTGTATGCTTGCTTCAAACAGTATTACTATTATAATCCTTTTGTTATTTATTTTGCATCCATATTATCATACAAAATGATATGGGATTTTCCATGTGTTGATACAGAAAAAATGAATAAAATTATCTTGAATAGTAGTGTCTGTGAACGAATTCTAAAGATCAAATACACAAACCAAAAACTTTAAAAAATGTAAGTTTGCAACAATATAGAATACAGGGAAGTAATTAAACAAAAAATTTGTGAATCACACAAACACACACACACACACACACACACACACACACACACACACACACACACACACACACACACAGACACACACACATAAATGTGTGTTATATATATATATATATATATATATATATATATATACAGGGTGGTCCATTGATTGTGACCGCACCAAATATCTCACGAAACAAGCGTCAAACGAAAAAACTACAAAGAACGAAACTTGAAGGGGGAAAGCAGATGGCGCTATGGTTGGTCCGCTAGATGGCGCTGCCATAGGTCAAACGGATATCAACTGCGTTTTTTTAAAATAGGAACCCCCATTTTATTACATATTCATGTAGTATGTAAAGAAATATGAATATTTTAGTTAGACCACTTTTCTTGCTTTGTGATAGATGGCTTTGAGATATTTGGTCTGGTCGCTATCAATGTATCACCCTGTATATGCAGTAATGAATAAGAGTAAGAAATAATCAATTATGTAATGATCTATACTGGCAGGTTAGCTAATTTTTTATACATACATAAAAGTGAATAAATTACACTGAACACTTTATCACATCACTGATACTGCCACTAACTAACCAACTAATTATTTCATTATCTATAATGGCAGATTAATTAATTTTTGATAGATAAATAAAGATAAGTAAACTACACTGAACACTTTGTCACCACATTGACACTGCCTTAGGCGGTTATTGATAATAATGCTGTTAGTTATGTGCGACCAAATTCTGTAGATACATGTTGCATCGACTCACTCAGTATACTAGTGACACATGGCTACATGTAACTTGAAGTATGAAACAGGTGTACTAAAATACTGAAAAATTCAAGTATTCAATAACACTGTAATAACTTCCGCTTATTGACATTCTTAACCCTCATTCTTAAAAAATGTGCAACTTTGTTATCCCTTTAAATCTTAAGGGAAGGCACTCAAAAGAATTTTGGAATGATATCTTTCAGTTTTCTGATGCTTCTCTATAGAATTTATTTCTGTGTCCTGTTGGACAGTCATGGAATTCACTGTTTGAAGAAGAAAACTGGGTGTCAGATTTCAAAAAGCAGATAGTTTCATAGGTGTAAATAAAGGGAAGTGTCATAACTTTAAATTCATTGAAAATTTATGAACAGGACTTCCCAGTACACATCCTTTCATTTGTCTGTCTGGTTCCCACTGTGCGTTAGGCTCGAGACTTAACTATCGCGCTCTATTTGTGGAAGAAGTACTTCTTCTATGTTTATCATGTTTTTGTTGAAAATCACTCAGGAAAGAACACATAACATAGGCAGTGAGTACACAGTAATAACCAATGGAACGCTAGAGAAAACTTGGGTAGAACTCCCCAGAAACGTTCTGTGAAATCAACAACGGGACAATTATAACGTGGCAGATCATTTAAAAGTCATGGAACGCTCGCGCGCCGCGGCAAGGAGTAAGTACATGTCAGCGCTCCTCGCGGCCGGCATGCGAACCTCGATGACACTTGCGTTCCTTCAGCTGATCGCGGCTGTCAACCGCCCCCCACGGGAGAGCGCCGGAAAGCACACACGACGTCCGGACCGCGTTGTACGTTGTGTCTGCGTCGAAGGAGTTGCATTATATGCTGGATTATCAACTGGCGAAAACAACTCTCGGTGGAGGGAACTGTACGCATCTAAAGATTCCTCCAAGACGAAAGCAGGTTTAACTCAGTCGACCGACACTGTGTTCCTTTTTCCAGTCATCATAATATCCATCGTTTTGTCCTGTCTTGTTATTACGCGGTGTGGTCCAGTGTAAGGTGGCGTGAGCACTGGTTTAATGCCGTCCTTGCTCAGCATGACATGGGTACAATGCTTCAATTCTTTATGTACAAACATATGCGGTGTCCCATGTTGCGAGGCCGGATGTGGTCGCATGTGTGAAATTCGATCCCGCAATTGGATTGTAAACTGGGACAACTGTGATAAGTCCCCCGGTGAGGCACCTGGATCAATGAACTCGACTGGTAGCCGCAGGGATTTCCCATAGACCAACTCAGCAGGGGATGCGTCGAGGTCTGGCATAGTGACGCTGCGGAGGTCGAGTACCAGTAAAAGAAGAGCCATGGTCCACTTCAATTCGTGACACATTAGGGCGGCTTTGAGGTACCAGTGCCACCGTTCAACCATGCCATTGCTGGCTGGATGATAACTCGTTGTTAAGTGATGTGATGCGCCGCAAAACTTGCTCAGCTGAATAAACAATTCAGACTCGTCCTAGCGTCCTCTTGTCAGTTGTTATATGTAATGGACAGCCGAAACGAGCGACCCAGTTGGTCATAAATGCGTCAGCCAGCGTTTCGGCGGAAATGTTGTCAATCGGAATAGCTTCTGTCCAGCAAGTGAATCTATCAATGGTGGTTAGCAAATAGCGTCGACCCTCTGAGGGCGGTAAAGGTCCCACGACGTCCAAGTGGACGTGGGCGAACCTCTCTGTTGTGTCTGGGAATTTGCCTATTGGCGCGCGGACATGACGTGAAATTTTGATGCGTTGACAATTGACGTACGCGCGAGCCCACTGACGTCAATCTTTTGGTATTCCCGGCTACACGTAATGACCGGATACGAGCTTCATCGTCACCTTTACCCCTGAATGACATAAATCGTGGAGGTTATTAAATATTTGCTTACTCAGGTCTGACGGGACGAATGGGCGCGCTTTGTTATTTGAGGTGTCGCAATATATCTTAGTGTCTGATCCTGGTACATCAAAGAGCTTGAGCTGCAGGCCTACTGTGTCATCGTTTAGGCAATTTTCAAGTTCTTGATCGATTGTTGTGGTTGGGCCGGGCATGCAAGTTCGATAGTCTCCATGATTGCATTGATGTGCGACTGTCTGCCACTAAATTGTTCGACCCAGAGGTGTGTTCAGTGTCAGTGGAAAACGGAGCAATAAATTCCAACTGATTAAACTGCCTCGGCGAGCATTTGTTGTTATTCTGGCGGAAGGCAAATGTCAGAGGTTTATAGTCCGCATAAAATGTAAATACTCTCGCCTCCAGCTGCGTTCGGAAATATTTCACGGAAGCGTAGATGGCGAACAATTCCTGGTCGTAAGCGCTCCATTGTTGCTAAGCGGGCGATAATTTCCGAGAGAAAAAAAGCGAGGGGCTACCAGGCTTCGTCCACATATTGCTGCAATGCTGCGCTGATGGCCACCTGGCTACCATCGACCATGAGCCCAAGAGGCGTCTAAAGCAGGGTGAGCAAGAAGCGCTGCCTCAGCTATGCTTTTCTTGGCGGTTTCGAAACCGTCTGTCATTGTCTGTGACCACTACACAGGGACTTTGCCTTTTGTTTACGGACTGGCCAACGCTGATGTCAGTGGTTCTTGAAGATCTGCTGCATGTGGCAGATGGCAGCGATAGACATTGAGGATTCCGAGGAATCTACGTAAATCTTTGGCTGCCTCTGGGCGAGGAATATTCAAAATGGCTTTAACTTTCTCTCGCAAAGGGCGCGATCCCACAGAAGAAATTAAGTGAGCCAGAAACGTTATTTCCAGTTGTCCGAACACACTCTTAGTGTCGTTCAAAACAATGCCGTACTTGTGAAGGCGCTCAAAAACTTCAATGAGATGCTGTTCATGTTCCTCTGGCGCCGCTGAGAAGACGAGTATGTCGTCTAGGTACGCAAAATAACATGGTAACCCTCGTTATACAGAATCAATGAATCGTTGGCATGTTTGTGCAGCGTTTCTCAGGCCAAACATTATAAGTAAGCTTTCGAACAAGCCAAAAGACGTTGTAATGGCTGTCTTCAGGATATCTTTCTCAGCAACCAGAATTTGTGTGTATGCTTTGACACAATCCAACATGCTAAACTCCTGTTTGCCACACAATGGGTGATTGTAGTCTTTTAGGAAAGGCACTGGATAGCGATCAGGATTTGTTCTCGCGTTTAAGGCTCAGTAGTCGCAGCATGGCCGCCACATGCCGTTATTTTTAGGCACCAGATGCGAGGGTGACGACCACGCCCCACTAGCCTCGGCCAGTATAGCATCAAACTCTGCCTTAGCGATCGCGTACCGGTCGGGAGTTAATCGTTTGGGTCTGCATGAAATCAGGGGTCCAGCGTCGTATTAATGTAGTGTACTGTATCATGACCTGCCTTTTCTGGGGCCCCTGGAGGCCTCGTGAGAGCAGGGAACCGCACTAGCAGCTTAGAGCACCTGTCGTCCGCAGCCTGGATCGCCTTGGCGTCCTAAGTTGCAGCGTGGTGCCGGAATCCAGCGGTGGACAGCCCTGTGACTGTGGCCAGCAGCAGAGCGTTGGCGACATCAGGCATCAGGCGGTAATGCACCAAGTGGTAAGCGCCGATGATAGGCTCCATCACGTCTGCGACCATGAAGTTCCACACCAAAGAACGTCTCAGACCGAGGTCTAGTTCCAAATGCTGTACTCCATAAGTCGTGATCGCAGAATTATTAGCGGCCGACAGTTGAAATGCGGCGACAGGACAGTATTTACACTACTGGCCATTAAAATTGCTACACCAAGAAGAAATGCAGATGATAAACGGGTATTCATTGCACAAATATATTATACTAGAACTGACATGTGATTACATTTTCACGCAATTTGGGTGCATAGATCCTGAGAAATCAGTACCCCGAACAACCACCTCTGGCCGTAATAACGGCCTTGATACGCCTGGGCATTGAGTCAAACAGAGCTTGGATGGCGTGTACAGGTACAGCTGCCCATGCAGCTTCAACACGATACCACTGTTCATCAAGAGTAGTGACTGGCATATTGTGATGAGCCAGTTGCTTGGCCACCATTGGTGAGTGATCTGGAGAATGCGTTGGCCAGGGCAGCAGTCGAACATTTTCTGTATCCAGAAAGGCCCGTACAGGACCTGCAACATGCGGTCGTGCATTATCCTGCTGAAATGTAGGGTTTCACAGGGATCGAATGAAGGGTAGAGCCACAGGTCATAACACATCTGAAATGTAAAGTCCACTGTTCAAAGTGCCGTCAACGCGAACAAGAGGTGACCAAGACGTGTAGCCAATGGCACCCCATACCATCGCAGCCAATGGCACCCCCTACCATCACGCCGGGTGATGCGCCAGTATGGCGATGACGAATACACACTTCCAAAGTACATTCACCGCAATGTCACCAAACACGGATGCGACCATCATGATGCTGTAAACAGAACCTGGATTCATCCGAAAAAATGACGTTTTGCCATTTGTGCACCCAGGTTTGTCGTCGAGTACACCATCGCAGGCGCTCCTGTCTGTGATGCAGCGTCAAGGGTAACCGCAGCCACGGTCTCCGAGCTGATAGTCCATGCTACTGCAATCGTCGTCGAACTGTTCGTGCAGATGGTTGTTGTCTTGCAAACGTCCCCATCTGTTGACTCAGGGATCGAGACGGGCCTGCACGATCCGTTACAGCCATGCTGATAAGATGCCTGTCATCTCGACTGCTAGTGATACGAGGCCATTGGAATCAATCACGGCGTTCCGTATTACCCTCCTGAACCCACCGATTCCATATTCTGCCAACAGTCATTGAATCTCGAACAACGCGAGCAGCAACGTCGCGATACAATAAACCGCAATCGCGATAGGCTACAATCCGACCTTTATCGAAGTCGGAAACGTGATGGTACGCATTTCTCCTCCTTACAAGAGGCATCACAACAACGTTTCAAACAGGCAATGCCGGTCAACTGCTGTTTGTGTATGAGAAATCGGGTGGAAACTTTCATCATGTAAGCACGTTGTAGGTGTCGCCACCGGCGCCAACTTTGTGTGAATGCTCTGAAAAGCTAATCACTTGCATATCACAGCATCTTCTTTCTGTCGGTTACATTTCGCGTCTTTAGCACGTCACCTTCGTGGTGTAGCAATTTTAATGGCCGGTAGTGTATGTAGTCTATCGCGAGGTAGAATGCTGAAGTCGGATCCGGTGTCGATCAAAAACTGTCCGCCTGTCTTGCGGTGGATGTACGGAAGATCAGCCTGGTACGTTTACTCCCGTGTGATGTTTGTTGCTGGTATATACACTCCTGGATATTGAAATAAGAACACCGTGAATTCATTGTCCCAGGAAGGGGAAACTTTATTGACACATTCCTGGGGTCAGATACATCACATGATCACACTGACAGAACCACAGGCACATAGACACAGGCAACAGAGCATGCACAATGTCGGCACTAGTACAGTGTATATCCACCTTTCGCAGCAATGCAGGCTGCTATTCTCCCATGGAGACGATCGTAGAGATGCTGGATGTAGTCCTGTGGAACGGCTTGCCATGCCATTTCCACCTGGCGCCTCAGTTGGACCAGCGTTCGTGCTGGACGTGCAGACCGCGTGAGACGACGCTTCATCCAGTCCCAAACATGCTCAATGGGGGACAGATCCGGAGATCTTGCTGGCCAGGGTAGTTGACTTACACCTTCTAGAGCACGTTGGGTGGCACGGGATACATGCGGACGTGCATTGTCCTGTTGGAACAACAAGTTCCCTTGCCGGTCTAGGAATGGTAGAACGATGGGTTCGATGACGGTTTGGATGTACCGTGCACTATTCAGTGTCCCCTCGACGATCACCAGTGGTGTACGGCCAGTGTAGGAGATCGCTCCCCACACCATGATGCCGGGTGTTGGCCCTGTGTGCCTCGGTCGTATGCAGTCCTGATTGTGGCGCTCACCTGCACGGCGCCAAACACGCATATGACCATCATTGGCACCAAGGCAGAAGCGACTCTCATCGCTGAAGACGACACGTCTCCATTCGTCCCTCCATTCACGCCTGTCGCGACACCACTGCAGGCGGGCTGCACGATGTTGGTGCGTGAGCGGAAGACGGCCTAACGATGTGCGGGACCGTAGTCCAGCTTCATGGAGACGGTTGCGAATGGTCCTCGCCGATACCCCAGGAGCAACAGCGTCCCTAATTTGCTGGGAAGTGGCGGTGCGGTCCCCTACGGCACTGCGTAGGATCCTACGGTCTTGGCGTGCATCCGTGCGTCGCTGCGGTCCGGTCCCAGGTCGACGGGCACGTGCACCTTCCGCCGACCACTGGCGACAACATCGATGTACTGTGGAGACCTCACGCCCCACGTGTTGAGCAATTCGGCGGTACGTCCACCCGGCCTCCCGCATGCCCACTATACGCCCTCGCTCAAAGTCCGTCAACTGCACATACGGTTCACGTCCACGCTGTCGCGGCATGCTACCAGTGTTAAAGACTGCGATGGAGCTCCGTATGCCACGGCAAACTGGCTGACACTGACGACGGCGGTGCACAAATGCTGCGCAGCTAGCGCCATTCGACGGCCAACACCGCGGTTCCTGGTGTGTCCGCTGTGCCGTGCATGTGATCATTGCTTGTACAGCCCTCCCGCAGTGTCCGGAGCAAGTATGGTGGGTCTGACACACCGGTGTCAATGTGTTCTTTTTTCCATTTCCAGGAGTGTACATGCACAAGGCAGATTATAATTGTGTGCCTACTCTCCAAACCGCTGGTGACTACAAAATACGTTAGTAGGCGGCGTTCACCAGAGATGTGCGTACGAGATGATGAGCGGGTTCCTTTAACGTTCCAGTCGGCGAGCAATTCATTCATTTGCCTGCTGAGGTGTCGACCGTTCTTAATAAGTTCTCGTTCAGCTGTTTGTTAAGTGTTTCCACTTTATTCACGAGACCATTATAGTCGGATTTAGTTTCCATAGAATCACTGGAACACAGCCGTCGACGGATCAGAATAGGAAGTGGGCACAATTGCGTCTTGAATACGGTCGGAGAGCGGCGTCAAGCGGCATATCGGTTTTTTGACGCGACGATGGCTTTCACTTGAGCCGGCATTCTACTCCTCCGTAATGTACGAAGTAGCGTATCTGGAAGAGTGCCGGCATCGACTTTGCTCCTCAGGTGACGGAGGTATTGGGACGGTTTTTTGTCTCCAATGTCCTCTTGCGAGGCGGATACTCGTCGAATTAACTCGGTCTTGAGTTTCGTGTAGGCCTCTGTGTTGGGCGACGAAGTTATAACATCCTGTACCTCAGCAGCGTATCGAAGGTCTATAATTGGCTCACTACAAATGCAAACTTGGTAGAATCCGGCGTCACGCATGCACAAAGAAAACTCGCCTCAACTTGTGCGAACCATAATGCGGGGTTGTGAGGCCAGAATAGTGGGAGTCGTACTGCCAGTCTAGAAATCGTGGGAGTTTCTGGTGTATCTGTCATGTTTCCGCTAACAAATGTTACTTTCATGGTCCCGATGAATCGTCTTCTTAGCCACAATCACGTCAGGTCACCCGATGTCGCGTTCCAATTGTGGAAGAATTGCGTCTTCTATGTTTATCATGTTTTTATTGAAGATCACTCAGGAAAGAACACATAACATAGGGAGTTATTACACAATAATAACCAATGGAACGGTAGATAAAACTTGGGCGGAACTTCCCAAAAACGTTCTGTGTAATCAACAACGGAACACATTGTTTAAAAGTCATGGAACGCTCGCGCGCCGCAGCAAAGAGTAAGTACACGTCAGCGCTCCTCGCAGCCGGCACGCGATCCTCGTTGACACTTAGTAGTAGTAGTAGTAGTAGTAGCTTCACTCATCCGTAGATCTCTTTTTACAAGTATATAGGACATGTAAAAGTATTTACAAATTGAGATCAATTTAAAGGAGCTAGCTCGTATACACATATATTTACAGACTTCTAGTTAGAGACAATCATTAGATTTACCCCTGGTATACAATACCTTCTTTTACAAATAACTTATTAAATAATGTAGTGCCACATTGTTCACTCATATCTCACTATCAGTCACTGCACACACTATAGACACACTGTTTCATAACACTTCACTCACTACACACACACACACACACACACACACACACACACACTGGTGATCTCTGGCCCATTTTCTGTACTGCAACTTCACATTTGATATCCTGAAAAACAGAGACAGCATCCCTCCATAATGAGTGAGATGCTGAGCTCAAAAAGAGGAAGAGGTGTTAGTATTGTGCCATTCATAGATAGGGGGTAAGTATTTCTAGAAACGAAAAAAAGAAGGAAGAAACATAAAGTGAAGGTGTTATGTGGAATGTTGGATATTTTATAATCATTGTTATTATTATTTATTTCTATAACATTTTTTATCAAACCCCTACTGTGTTTTAGCTACGCAATCCTTAAATATATAAAATGTATTGCATAAGAGGTACTTTTTATCTGCTTTTTTTAAATAAGTGTATTTTTCCATCTTCTTTAATCTCTTTTGGTAATTTATTGTGCAGTTTTATTCCTTGGTAGAAAATGCTGTTTTGGGTTTTATGTTTATTCTTTCTTGGTAAATGTAAGTTTAGAGTAACAGAGCTGTTTGTGTGTAGTAATTACCAATGTTATTTTTGATGTGTACAACTGCCTGGTAAATGTATTCACATGGAGCAGTTAAAATCCCCAGTGTTCTGAACAGATCTTTACAATGAGCTCAGCTGGTATTTTTGGTTATTATCCTTATGTCCCTTTTCTGGAGTTTGAAAATTGTGTTCATATTTTGTGCATTTGTTCCCCAAAAAAGAATGCCATAGCTAAGAATTGAGTGTACATATGAATAATATGTAACTGAAAGACACTGCATGTTACACACTGATGATAGGATTCTAAGGGCATAACATGCTGATGACATTCTGTTTGTAAATACCTTTGTGTGTTCACACCACTTCAACTGAGAATCAATATTCATTCCTAGAAATTTTGCATTTGTTACACAGTCTAATAGAGGTGCCATCTACATTTAATTCAACATTGTCATTTTTCCTCTTCAAACTGAAATTCATGGCATTAGTTTTCTTTATGTTCAATGTCACTTTATTACTTATTGACCAATCATAAACTTCCTTGAGAGTTTCATTTATTTTCTCAGCAAGGAGTTCTCTTGTTTTCTCAGTGACTATAATATTGCTGTCATCAGTGAAGAGGATTTTTTCACCATGAGTAACACCACTGGGAAAGTCATTGATGTATATCAGGAACAGTATTGGTCGTAATATGCTACCTTGCGGAACACCTATATTAATGTATTTTGGTTCTGATAAGTGTTTTACTAAATGTTTAGATCTGTTTGAAGTATGTGTTATCTCTACTCTTTGTACCCTATCTGCTAGGTACAATCGAAACTAGTCATTAGCTACCCCTCTCATTCCTTATGCTGCTAATTTATTTAATAGAATCTTGTAATCGACTGTATCAAACGCCTTAGAAAGATCCAAAAATGTGCCTTGACACACTGATCTTTATCAAGAGCATCAAGTACAACTTTTGTAAATTCTAGTATGGCTGACTCCGTAGTTTTGCCACTTTGAAAACCAAACTGTGATTGTATTTATTCAGGTAATTCATTAATCTGTCTTTCGTAATTGCTTCTATTATTTTTGTGAATGCTGACAGCAGGGAAATGGGCCAGTAATTTTCTATGTCCTCTGCATTACCTTTCTTAAGCAAAGGTACAACTGTTGCCTGTTTTAACTGCTCTGGAAATTTCCGTGATGTGAAGGATTCATTTATTATATTTGTTAAAGGGCCTTGTGTAATCCCTATACATTATTTCACTACACACATTGGTACTTCATCTAAGCTTACTAACTTTTTATTTTTTAGTTTTTTAATTGTTTTACTGACTTCATTCTCTGTGGTTGGAAGTAACAGCATTGTATTTAGTACAACATTATTTACAGGTGTTATATTTGCCTGGGGGAATTTTTGCTGTAACTTCTCTGCAATACTTGAAAAGTGTTCGTTTACATAGTTTGCTAAGTGCTGTGGATCATTGATTACTTTATCCCCCTCCCTTAGCAGTATGTTATTCTGCACTTGTTTGCCTCTTCCTGTTTCCTTTTTTATAACATCCCGGACTGCTTTGCTTTTATTCTCTGCATTTTATATTATTTTGTAATTAAATGACTTTTTTGCAGCAATCAGCACCTCCCTATAGATCTTCTTGTATCTGTGATAGAAATGTAAGAATTCTGGATCGTTGTGAATCTTTTTCATGGAACTGAGGTGTTTAAGTGTTTGGGAGGACTTCTTAATACCTGCTGTTATCCATCAGGTTTTGGGGGATGCTGATTCAGACATGGATACTTTTGGAAATGTCTTTTCAAAGTTCAATTTAAACAGTGTGGAGAACTTAGAGAATTTCATATTCACATTGTTTTCCTTATACACTTCATTCCAGCTTTGTTTTTCTAGTTCCTTTGAAAAATCTTTTATTTTGATTTCTGATAGATGTCGTTTGTAGGCTTGTAGTTTATGGAATGATTCGATGCCTGACTTTACTGTTGTTATTCGACAGAGATCGTCTGATAGTCTGAGATCTTTTACAGCTACATCACATTTTTCCCTGTCCATATTTGTGGCCACATAGTCAATTACTGAAAAAGTCGTTGTGGTAACCCTTGTTGCACTATTGACCAATAGGGAAATGCGAAAACTTTGAAGGATGTTTATAAAGGAGTTGATGGATTCGTTTATGATGTTAGTGATGATGTTAATGTCCCTACACAGAATTATGTTGACCTTTGTACTTGAGGCGTTATCTAGAACTTCTGTTAACCTATTGAAAAAAGAAAGTGTCCACGCTACCAGTGGGAGATCTATACACTCACAAAATGGTTAATTTCTTGGTGATATCACACCCTGTTAATTCAATAGCTGATATTTCAAAGTGTTCGTCTTCACTTACGGCACTGAGGTCATGCCTTGATTTGAACTGTGTTCATTTTCTGATATAAATGCATGATCCTCCACCCCTTAAAGTAGTTCTGCAGTAAGAGTTTGTCTTTTCATACAATGATAGTACTACATGTTGGATTTCTGTGTCTTTACACCAGTGCTCAGTAATACAAACTACTGTGCAGTTCAAAGATTAGAGCTCAACATCTAATAGTTGTATTTTATTTTTTATTGATTGCGTGTTTTGATGGAGGATTGTTAAGTCTGTGAAATGCCCCATGTTACTCTTTCCAATGGTTTGTTTTTCTTTGTGACATATGGTATATGCGATATTTGAGGTGTTAAAAATCTGTCTTGTGAGTGGTTGTTTCAGTATTTTTTAAAGTGCTGGAGATGCTCTGTAGGCAGGGGAACCTGTTGTCTGGATTTATCCTAAAAAAGACCTATTTTTCCTACCTATGACGACAGGTATGTGACAAATTGTGGCCCGAGATCTACTCACTATACTTTCATTAATCAGTTGTACTTGCGTTCCGTCAGCTGATCGCGGCTGCCAGACTTGAGTTAACCCAAAATAAGACTCCACTTCACAATAGTCTATGCATACATGCATAATAACCATACATGAGATTTGCGGAAGTCGACTTGTTCAGGGTGTTACCACATCAAACAACTTGCAGAAGTTGCTTCTTCATGAGTTAGTTTACTAGCTAATAGACGTGTGTCTTTACTTTTGTGTTAGTTGCGGTTCATGAAAGTAAATATTTAACTGGCAATACTTTTAGGACACCTAGCAAAAAATGTGTTACTGTAATATATTTGTATAGGTGCAAGTCAACATTTATGTTACGTTAGGATTAATTTGTGCTTGTAGTATGTGAACCCAAGTTACCCCATCACATATTTTCCCAAACTTATTACCAGTAATACAATACGACTGGCTGGATGTGTTTTTATCTGTGTGATGTTAGTTCTGCAAACATTTTTAGTTGTGCAATACGAATATGCTGAGGAGTCATTACAGGAACCCTGGAAGTCGTCGTACTGCACACTGATTTTTGAGACGCTGGGTAAATATTTGTCTGCATATAAAGATGAAAACATGGATTTAAATGGGAACCTTTATTTGATATTTGAAGCTGGGTAAACCAACCATCTTGTGCTGTCCATAGAGCAATGCCACAGAAACTACTGAAGCACTAAGTTACAACAACAATTTTGCTAAGAAAGAGGGTGAATTGAGAAAAAAATGTTACATAATAAAAGCACAGGATACTCTGCTACTGTCGTAAGTTCAGAATATGAATTAGAAAATCAAAGTCAGCAATTGTTTAGAGCATCATCCTTGTCAAAAGTTGTATGAAGGTGGGACTTCTGGCAGTTTACTACTTCTGAAGAAAATATATGTAGAGTTTGTAATCTTCACATATGTAAATGAACTACTGTCAGAAGAAAATACTGAAATGTAGCAAAGAAGAAGTGGCGATTTCTTACACGCAGAGGTTAAAAAGTGCTTGGAAGTGATCTGCGACTGTTGGTAATTTAAATTACAGTTGGGAAAAAGTTTTGGAGCTCAGTTAAGCAACTTAGAAATGATGTCTATTTCAGTGAGCCTGAATTACATGAAATTTGGGTTATAAATTGAAGTTGTGACATATTTTTAAAGAAACCTGCCTCACTGAAAAATTTTTGTAACGTTCTGTATCTCTTTATATGTGTTAATAAGCTTTTCCACCTACTTCAAGTTGTGTATATTTGTGAATATGATGCAAAGTAACTTTAACAATGACAGATTTGCATGACATGCATTCCTTGCTCTACATGCCACGCAAACCCTAAAATGGTGCAAAGTATCCTAGTATCCTCATAGTGGAACCATACATCCCACTAGCTTAAGAATTTGAAGAATATCCTCCCCATATGATGATACCTTGTACCACATTATATATATATATATATATATATATATATATATATATATATATATATCAATGAAGCTCAGAAATTTATAATAAACAGACCATATACAGCTGAATTAACATACTTTTGTTCATATCTACACAAAAGTAAAAATCTGTAAATCCAATATGAAGGACTGGAGAAGTTTTTGAAGAAAATGTCAGGACTGTTTGCAGTATTAGAGTTCATAAGCTTTGTGCAAACACCAACAGATAGACAAAATCTATTAAATGCCTAAATACTATGATTCTTTACTCTACCTCTACATCATACTTCTGTATTTTCTTTTTGATATAGCTGTACATTACATAGTTAATTATTCACTGAATTCTACTTACTCTTCATATTAATCAGAGTAAGAGCTACGTAGCGCCCCTTGCATTTCTGTAGCTTATGTACAATATATTGGCATTATATGCAGCAAAATACTCATCAAAAATTTTTCTGTAATCTGGTACAGCTCATGTGAATGTACTTAGCTTTTAGTTATTTATAGTAAAAAGTGCCAAGAGACATGGACTGAATGTAGATGTGTTATACTACAGATCAACCAGTTATCAGGACCTCTACTTAGCATTCACATTAATTACTTTCCAAACTAACATATAAGACAGACTATGCTACAGATCAACACAATTAAGATTATATAATTATTTTGATTTTATGCATGTTTATAAGAAAGTAAACAAGAAATAAAACATTATTTCCAATTTTGTTCATTACTACTACTAACACACAAAAATTGTAATGCATGACTTGTAATTTTATAAGAACTAATGTTTTCCAAGTTTAAACAGTTTTATTTTTAATAAATTAGCTCATCTTAAATGCTACATGCATCACTGATTATGAAATAAAATAGGTTTGGTCAGTGTGTGCCTAATTACGTTTCTCTGCACAGCAGCATGCACTGCCTAATTATATTCCTCAGCAAAGTTGCATTGCATGAATTTTAACATATATTTTTACTGTGGCTTTTACAATAATATAAACATGATTTTCAGTGAACATATTTTCATTTAGATGATCTTTCAGTATGAAAACTGCTGAAGCAGTATGTCTCGTCTCATTCAATTCTGCAATATGTATTATGCAGATTAACTAAATTTTAATGTGGAAATTAGAGACAGTTTTATATGCAGATTTGTTACATAGAAGTTAATTCCATTCTAAATTGGAATGTCTACAGAAACATGTTTATTTCCATTTGCAGGACAACAACAGTGACTGCACAGATGAAATGAAATGATAATATGGCATTGTTGGCTGGGACTCCCCATCTGCGCAAGTTTACCCACTGTGTTGAAAGTCTTTTCAGTTGATACCACATTGGGTGACTTGCCTGTCGATGATGATGAAATGACAATGAGGAAAACGCAACACCCAGTCTCCAAGTGGAGAAAATCTCTGACCCAGTCAGGAATCTAATGTGGGCCTGATTAATAGCAGTCAGATGTTCTGACTACTCAGCTAAGTGGGTGGACTGTGAAGGTAGTTTCTCCATTTCTCTCATCTTTGCACTTGTATATTTACCTTGCATATGTACTGAATATGGTTTAAGAAGATTTCAGTGAGCTGTGTCAGGCTCAGAACAGACACAAGATTCCAACAGAACTGTCCTAACCCTTGGCTTAGTAGGTAAGGAAAGCGCCAGACCTCAGGTGTGAAGGATGGCCACTAGGCCACCAGCTGTCAGTAATGTGCCACCAGCTTCCTGGAGAGTCATCGCTCAGGCATTCTCTGCTAAAAGTTTACTGCTATTGATATCCGCAAAACGTTTCTCTGGTGGAAGGAGACCTCGTAAACAGAATGGGCAGTTTTCTGAGGCGTTCGTAAGAGGAACTTCCTAGGGGAGGTACAGATCTCCGAAGCTTTCTAAAAGACATGGACTGTCCCTGAAAATACTGATCACACGATTCGGCAACTACTTGGTCGTCTAGTTTAACAATTTTACTTCTTTTTGTGTTCCAAAGCTAGAAAACAGCGCTAAAAGCACGAAAAATAAGACATCCAGATTGGCTAGAGAATCATGACGTAAAAGTTTTTAGACGCAAGTTTCTGGATGTGAGGCATCACTATAGTTGATTGGGATAGCCACATATTTCGTATTCTCATAGGAGTACCGTGGGGTCAGCTTAATTTTTTCATTAGCAGTTTGCTAAAGCCAACTTCTGAGAGTGGCAAATGCTGCTTGAGGAGCGGTAGACTTCTGGAATATAGATGCTCTCTGCAATATTTCGGTCACTTCGGGTTCTGCTCTCAGCAGAGATTTGCGGGCTGTATATGCAGCTGGGACACACTTCGTCTGAATGCTTCAGACAGGAATTTCACCCAGAAGACTTCTGGTTCGAACCTCGTCTCCATAATTTCACGGTTGTGTTCAACTTGATCACTGGGGCAGGCACTGTGCACAATAACTTCTGTTTTATTCTGAGCATGATAAGCAATCACTGACGTCGAGACATGGATTTTGGACGGTTAGTTTTTAACACACTGTCGGAGAAAAGGTTTGCAACACCACGAATAAGTTGAGAGACATAAAGGAAAGTTGGTAGACTTGCTCCTATGTCTGAAAACTGATGTCTATTTATCTTTCATGCCAATCGCATTATAGTGGCGCTAGTAGCTCCACTACGAAGATGCAAATCAGTTTTGCTTTAAATCCACGCTCCAACGGTTGTGAGCGTTAGTTACTTTGGAGATTGGACACGGTGAGTTGCTGTTAATCAAGAATGCCTTTATGGCGACAAAGACGCCATTATCAACGCCTCACTGATTTTGAACGAGATCGTGTAATAGGACCACGAAAAATGCATGTTTTGTTCTGCAGTACTGCAGATAGATTTGGCAGGAATGCAGCCATTAAGCACTATTGTTGGCAGCGGCCGTCACAAAAATGTACAGTAACAAGAAGACTGGGCTCCAGACAGTAACACTACCAAGAGGGAAGACCATCATGTTCGGCATATGGCTCTGGCGCAGTGTACTACATCTGCAGCAGAAATTTCAGCAGCAGTTGGCACCACAGTGACACAACGAACTGTTGCAAATAGGTTACATCAAGAACAGCTCCTAGCCAGACGCCCTGGAGTGTGCATTCCACTCACCCCAGGGGTGTCAAGCAAGAGCTCATTGGATGGCACAGTGGAGATCTGTTGTGTTTTTCAATGAAAGCCACTTCTGTCTCAGTGGCAGTGATGGCCATGTGTTGGTCAGCATAGAGCCAGTTGAGGGACTGCAACCAACTTGTACTTGTCTGTGTGCCAGACAGACAGAACCTTCACCTGGAGTTCTGGTCTGGGGTGTGATTTTGTGTGACAACAGAAGCACTCTCGTAGCAATCCCACACAACATGACTACAAATTTGTAAGTCAGTCTGGTGATTTGACATGTTGTGCTACCATTCATGAACAGCATTCCAAGGGGTATTTTCCAACAGCATAACACTGGCCCATGTACCGTAGTTGTAATCCAACTTTCTCCGCAGTGAGTCAACAGTTTGCCTTGGCCTGCTGCATCACCATATCTGCCTCCCATCGAGTCCATATGGGACATCATCAGACGAAAACTCCAGTGTCATCCACAAACAGCATTAACCAAGCCTGTACTGACTGACCAAGTACAAAAGGCGTGACACTCCATCCCACTGACTGACATCCAGCACCTGTACAACTCAATGGATGCATGTTTTCATGCTTTCATTCAACATTCTGGCGGTTATATCAGTTATTAATATCAGCATTTCATGTTTGCAAAGTCTTACCTCACATTTACATTAACCTCCGATCTTGCAATGACAATCCCTTAAACATGTTACCTAGATAAATGTATTCCCAAAATTTCATTATCCTAAATTAATAATTTTTTGATTTTGCGACTTTTTCCTTGCCAGTACATGGTAGGGAGATGAACTGTCCATCAAGTGTTTCTCTTTTGAACTTTGAAAACCATAGGTCGTTTCAGTTTTATTTTTCTTCACTTTATTATTATTGTTTGTTATGTCTGGAGTAAGCTTTTAATGAATTAGTGACATTGTTTAAAATAACTCTGATTTTGTTAACAAACTCAGGGATTCATTTTACCTGTGAATTCTACTCCATAGTTAGTGATTCCATCACCTAATCAATGAAAATTTGTGATTGTTCCCACACATAAATCTACTGCTGAGCTGATAATTATCGTTTCTTAATTACATTGTGCACAGTTTAATTAGCCTGGTTCCTTAGACTGAGATATACACTCCTGGAAATTGAAATAAGAACACCGTGAATTCATTGTCCCAGGAAGGGGAAACTTTATTGACACATTCCTGGGGTCAGATACATCACATGATCACACTGACAGAACCACAGGCACATAGACACAGGCAACAGAGCATGTACAATGTCGGCACTAGTACAGTGTATATCCACCTTTCGCAGCAATGCAGGCTGCTATTCTCCCATGGAGACGATCGTAGAGATGCTGGACGTAGTCCTGTGGAACGGCTTGCCATGCCATTTCCACCTGGCGCCTCAGTTGGACCAGCGTTCGTGCTGGACGTGCAGACCGCGTGAGACGACGCTTCATCCAGTCCCAAACATGCTCAATGGGGGACAGATCCGGAGATCTTGCTGGCCAGGGTAGTTGACTTACACCTTCTAGAGCACGTTGGGTGGCACGGGATACATGCGGACGTGCATTGTCCTGTTGGAACAGCAAGTTCCCTTGCCGGTCTAGGAATGGTAGAACGATGGGTTCGATGACGGTTTGGATGTACCGTGCACTATTCAGTGTCCCCTCGACGATCACCAGTGGTGTACGGCCAGTGTAGGAGATCGCTCCCCACACCATGATGCCGGGTGTTGGCCCTGTGCGCCTCGGTCGTATGCAGTCCTGATTGTGGCGCTCACCTGCACGGCGCCAAACCCGCATGCGACCATCATTGGCACCAAGGCAGAAGCGACACTCATCGCTGAAGACGACACGTCTCCATTCGTCCCTCCATTCACGCCTGTCGCGACACCACTGGAGGCGGGCTGCACGATGTTGGGGCGTGAGCGGAAGACGGCCTAACGGTGTGCGGGACCGTAGCCCAGCTTCATGGAGACGGTTGCGAATGGTCCTCGCCGATACCCCAGGAGCAACAGTGTCCCTAATTTGCTGGGAAGTGGCGGTGCGGTCCCCTACGGCACTGCGCAGGATCCTACGGTCTTGGCGTGCATCCGTGCGTCGCTGCGGTCCGGTCCCAGGTCGACGGGCACGTGCACCTTCCGCCGACCACTGGCGACAACATCGATGTACTGTGGAGACCTCACGCCCCACGTGTTGAGCAATTCGGCGGTACGTCCACTCGGCCTCCCGCATGCCCACTATACGCCCTCGCTCAAAGTCCGTCAACTGCACATACGGTTCACGTCCACGCTGTCGCGGCATGCTACCAGTGTTAAAGACTGCGATGGAGCTCCGTATGCTACGGCAAACTGGCTGACACTGACGGCGGCGGTGCACAAATGCTGCGCAGCTAGCGCCATTCGACGGCCAACACCGCGGTTCCTGGTGTGTCCGCTGTGCCGTGCGTGTGATCATTGCTTGTACAGCCCTCTCGCAGTGTCTGGAGCAAGTATGGTGGGTCTGACACACCGGTGTCAATGTGTTCTTTTTTCCATTTCCAGGAGTGTAGATAGTCAAGTAGCTAGCATCCTTAGTCAAGCTCCTTAATAAAGTAGGGGCGCGGAGGGGGGGGAGGGGTTCGCAAGTTCAAGAAATAAATCGCGTTGGTATCATTATAGGCACTACAGTTGACATAATTTCATGGAGCACATGGCCTTTTGGAAGTAGAGAACTGGATGACTAAAACCATCACTATGTTAGTTTCCCTGCCTCTGCAAATGCCAATAATTCTTTTATATGGCATGTTCAATCCACCATTATCTTTTATTGTTAATGAGGCAGAGCGCTGAATAGACTCTACACCAAACTGTACACATTCTACACTAAATAAACTGTGTGTGCAAGAATTGCAATACAACTTGTTTGTCGTATGTTTAAACACATCCTGCAATATGCAAGTTGCTAGCTTATGTTCTGGTTCAATATGAGACAAACATGATCAGACAGAACTTCCAAATTTCTCTCATCCGTATGGTCATTTCTTCTTTTATTGTAGAGTGCTACCGGACCATAGCAAACAGATTTGAGAAGCATTGTTTTAAATCGTATTAAGTGCACAGATTATAATTCTACAGGACTCGAAAAAAAACTTTTCGCTGCCCAACCAACTGAAATATGTCGAAATTCTCGACGGCAGAACCTAGGTATTAAGATAACTTTCCATAATTAGTCTTGAATTAAATCACTTCCCAGTGTATAAAGGCTCCATTTCGATTTTTAAATTGCATTTAATATGTTTTAAACCAGTGCAGTGAAAAAAGTATGTTTCGATCCAGTCATGTTTTCACATAATGTGATTTGAAAGCATTCATTTCAGTTTTTTTATTTTTACGTAACTGAGTATGTGATCATGTTTCACTTCATTTGGTATGCTGTAAACCTTGTTTTCTGATTTCACCAGGTAGTGTACTACTCTCATCCCACACTTAATTCTGCTTTCTTAAATATGAATGTCAGTTGAAGTCCCTAAAACGAACTATCTCCCCTCACGTCGTAACTACCGATAGCAAAGGCTGATCAAATTGTAAAAAGATGTGTATATGCAGTGTTTCCCACACAAATAACACATCAATAGACCAACATTACAGTTCCACTGAAAATTATTATTCGTAAACTACAGCAGGTATTATTACTTACTGAGTACCTTTTCATGTCTTTTTGTGTTCACAGCCTCTGCAAATAGCAATAATTCTGTCATATGTTTAAAAACGTCCTGCAATATAAAAGTTGCTAGCATATTCAGTTAGGTTCAATATGAGATAATCATGATCAGTTGGAGCTTCCAAATTTCTTTCATCAGTATGGTCATATCGTCTTTTATTATAGAGTGAGCATGTGATCGTGTTCACTTTATTTGGTATGATGTAAACTTTATTTTTTGATTTCGCCAGGTAGAATACTGCTCTCATCCCACACTTAAATCTGCTTTCTTAAATGTGAATGTCAGTTGAAGTCCCTAAAACGAACTATCTCTCCTCACTACTGATTAAAGCATAAAAACATGTGTTTTTGCAGTCTTTCCCACACAAATAACACATCAATGCACTGACATTACAGTTTCCCTGAAAATTGTTATTCGTAAACTACACCAAGTGTTATTACTTACTGGATTCAAAGTTGCGTGAAGCATCTCTCTCGTGTGTTCAATATGAGTTTTCCACACCCCAAGCAATACTATCAACTAATGTACTGAAAAAAGCCACTCCTAGCAAACATCACGCAAATGCAGAGGGGAGAAAAAATCAAACTTTGTCTTTATTCCACCAAAATATATGTAGCCTCAAGAATAAAATAGACCAGTTGCTAATAAATTTAAAAGACGAGTGTGAAAGTGAGCCTGATATACTGTGTTTCTCAGAACATCACGTTATGAATGGGATCCACATGATACAGATTGAGAACTTTAGTTTAGCTACTCATTACTGTAGATCTGTTATGGAAAAAGGTGGTGTTGCAATATTTATAAAAAATAATATAGTGTATAAATCCCTAGATTTAAGCAAATACTGTGATGAACAACATTTTGAGGTGTGTGGCATTGAGTTAACAGCAGATAGTGCAACTGTTATTGTTCTGGCTGTTTACAGGGCACCTGCTGGAAATCTAAAGGTATTTCTAAGACAAACTGAATCACTTCTGGCCCACCTATGTAGGAAAACTAAATCTATCATTGTTATGGGTAACTTCAATGTGGACCTTTTAACAGAAAATAGAAACAAGACAGATTTTGAACATTTAATGTACTGTTACAATTTAGTACCAGTGGTGGACACTCCAACTAGAGTAACTGCCAGCTCTAGCACTTTAATAGATAATGTATTTGTAGATAAGGATATTTGCAATAATTTAACCATGAAAAATATTATAAATGGGCTCTCTGATCATGAAGGGCAATTAATCACTCTAAACCAAATGAATGTACGAAGAAAAGAAAATTTCATTTGGAAAACATTTAGGATTATAAACAGACACACCACTGAAACCTTTAATCAGCAATTACGGCTTGTGGACTGGTCTCCTGTATATGCTACCATTGATGTTAATTCAAAATTTAATATATTTATCAATGAAGTTACAAGCCTTTTTGAAGAAGCATTTCCTAAAAAATCAGTGAGAGAAAGCCTGTTAAAATCTGGAAACAAGCCTTGGATTACTAAAGGCATCAAAATCTCTTGTAAAACAAGAAGAGAACTATATGCTGCAGCCAGGAGTTCAAATGATAACAGTAGGATTACACACTATAAAATCTACAATAAAGTTCTGAATAAGACAATTCAGGCAGCAAAGAACATGTGCTTGATGGCAGAAATTGGCAACTCGAGCAATAAAGTAAAAACTATCTGGAAATTTGTAAAGAAGGAAACGGGGAAAAATGGAGTTTGTTGTGAAAATATCCAAATCAAAAGTGAGGGTAATCTTGTTAGCGATCCAAAAACAGTTGCAGACACATTCAACTACAATTTTTTAACAGTAACAGAAAAAATAGGTTTACAAGGGTCCATGAAGCAAGCCATCAATCTTTTGAAAGCTAGAGTACCTGGTGTAGTGCAACACATGAAGGTAAAAACAGTCACTGTTCAAGAAATTGAAAGAGTTATTAAATCCCTGAAAAGTAAAAACTCTGCTGGAATTGACAACATTTCTAACAAATTATTAAAATACTGCTCCAGCCATGTAAGTAAAGGCCTTTGCCACATTTTTGATGCGTCACTTAAGCAAGGAATAGTTCCTGAGAGGCTTAAGTATGCAGTTGTAAAACCGCTGTATAAGAAGGGGGATAAGGCGGATACTGCTAACTATAGGCCAATATCACTACTGACAAGCTTTTCAAAAGTTTTAGAGAAACTAATGCATGCCAGGATAGTTAAGCATCTCAGTGAACATAATAGCTTCAGCAAAAGTCAGTTTGGATTTCAAAAAGGTTTGTCAACAGAAGATGCAATATTTGCTTTTACTGGCAAACTCTTGGAATCTATCAACAAAAAACTGAAAGTGATTGGCATATTTTGTGACCTAACAAAAGCATTTGACTGTGTAAATCATCAAATTCTTTTACAAAAAGCTGCACATCTCGGTATAAGTGGTGCAGCAGGGAAATGGCTCGACTCATATCTGTCAAACAGAAAACAAAAAGTTGTAGTAGGTAGTCAAGATGGTGTCCCAATATCTTCAGAATGGAGTACCATTACATGTGGAGTGCCGCAGGGCTCAGTTCTGGGCCCCCTACTTTTTATTATATTTATAAATGATCTTCCTCTCTCTACGGAATATTGTAGATTCACCATTTTCGCGGATGACACTACACTACTTATTGATAATTCGTAAGATAAGCTTGAGGTAACGGCAAATAAGGTTTTAAATGAAACGGTGAACTGGTTCAACATTAATGGTCTTATTTTAAATTACTGTAAAACAAACTACATTCAGTTCCACAAAACATCCAAAGATGAGGAAATATTTGTAAAGGTAGGTGAGCAGACAATAACCAGGGTAGATTCCTCAAAATACCTAGGCTTACATATTGATAGCAAACTGAATTGGTCCAACCACATCGTGGATCTTTCCAAAAGACTAAGTTCAGCAACATATGCATTGCGCATTGTTTCTTCTTATAGAAATATGGAAACCATGAAGTCAGCATATTATGGTTACTTTCATGCAATTATGGCATTTGGAATTATATTTTGGGGAAATCAGCCACTGGCAAAAAAAGTACTGTGTGCACAAAAAAGAGCCATAAGGATCATGTGTGGAGTCCATCCTAGAGCCACATGCAGGAATCTTTTTAAGAAGCTTGAAATACTTACATCCACTGCACAATATATATTCTCATTGATGTGCTTCATAAGAAAAGAAAAATCCATCTTTAAACTGAATAGTGCATATCACAGTCACAATACTAGAAGGAAACATGATATCCACTACGAACAGCCAAATCTAAGTATGGTGCAGAAAGGAGTCCATTTCAGTGGCTGTAAGATTTTTAATGCCCTCCCTTCAAGAATTAAGTGCTTGGTAGATGATGATCTCCTGTTTAAAAAAAAAACCTTAAGGCAGTTCCTATTGCAAGGATCATTTTATACATTAGAAGAGTTCCTGAACTACAGTGTTTAACATCTCTTGTATTGTAAATTGCAAATGTATGCCCAAATTTGTATTTGTAATACCGAATATTTTTATTGTAAACATATATTTTGCAATATTTATTTCTCTGTAAGACTTATTATTTTGTAATCTTTATCTCTCTCTAAAATGTATTTTTGTAGCGGGACCTAAGTTACTGTTTACTGTTTTTTGTTTTGTAATCTCTAGCTATTTCTAAAATGTATTTTTTTTTGGTAGTGGGACCTAAGTTACTGTTTACTGTTTTTGTTTTGTTTTATGTATTACCATAAATTCTGGCCAAAAGCTTGTAAAATTGACACGTTCCATATCCTGTGATACTGTCACAACATGGATCACTGGAACAAGAGATAAATAAAAAAATAAAAAAAATAAATAAATAAAAATAAATCACATCTTTTAGTGTTCACAGCTCTAACTCTCATTCTACTTCCATCCAGTAGCTCTCCCACAGGTATACAGCACTCTGTGGTGATCGAAAGTGCATTTTTATGCAAACAACACCAAACTGTCATCTGGAAGATGAAAATAGTGAGGACAGCCAATCAACACTGGGCTCATAAAGCAGGCTGTGGCGTACATAATACGACTTGCACCGATACATGGTTTTCAGCACTAAATTACAATGGAAAGAATACAAAATAGCCACAGTTGACACAACAGCGGTAAAGAGCATACCACAATTGACGTGAAAACTCTTCAAAATGTATTTTGCCCTCAGCTGCTTTTAATACATTTTGAAACAATGCTCCTCATTTATTTTTCCCAGTCTAAGGTAGGGGTCATGCACTATATTGGACCTGACAATTTGCACTTGTTTTACATTTAACCTCATCTGTAAGAAGAATATTTCAGTAGGCAGATAACTTGACTTCTTAGTCCATCCTAATCTAGACTTAACTAAAGAAAAAAATCCACATCATCCTGGCTAAATTTGTATGTCAGTAAACAGTTCATCTTTTTTGTTTTGATTACATCATTGCACAAACTTTTAACAGTTCCACAAAGTACTAAAATCCCAATTACTTCTGTATTTCTATTTCTTTGCACAACAGCTTCCCTGGTGAAGGATGTCAGTAGTAATAGTAGTAGTAGCTTTATTGATCTTTAGATCTCTTTTTACAAAGATATAGGACATGTCAGAGTATTTACAAGTTTAGACCAATTTAAAATAAGCTAATTAATATTCACATACATTTACAGACGTCTAGTTAGAGACAATCATTAGATTTACTGCTGGTATACAATACTTTTTTTTTCAAATAACTTATTAAATAATCTAATTCCACACTGTTCACTCATATCTCACTATCAGTCACTGCACACACTACACACACATTGTTTCACAACACTTCACTCACTACACACATAAACACACACACTGGTGATCTCTGGGCCATTTTCTGTACCACAACTTCCCATTTGCTATCCTGGAAAACTGAGTCTGCATCCCTCTATAATGAGTGAGATGTTGAGCTCAGAAAAAGGAAGAAAGGTTAGTATTGTGCTACGTGTAGTTTGTGGTTAAGTTTTCTAGGAATGGAAAAAGAAGGAAAAAGACATAGTGTGAAGGTGTTACGTGGAATGTTGGATGTTTTATGATCATTATTATTATTTATTTGTACAACATTTTTTTACCAAACCCCTAATCTGTTTCATCTAAGTTCAGGTACTTTTTAGCTGCCTTTTTAAATAAGCGTATTTTTGGAGTTTCTTTACCCTCTTTTGGTAATTTATTGTGAAGTTTTATTCCTTGGCAGAAAATGCTGTTTTGGGTTTTATGTTTATTTTTTCTTGGTAAATGTAAGTTGAGTCTAGCTCTTGTCGCATGGTCATGGACAGAGCTATTTGTTTTTTTCATGTGTGCAACTGACTGGTAAATGTATTCACACCGAGCAGTTAAAATCCCCAGTGTTTTGAACAGATCTTTACAATGAGCTCAACTACTACCTCTGGTTATTATTCTTATGGCTCTTTTCAGAGTTTGAAAACTGTGTTCGTATTTTTTGCATTCATTTCCCAAAAAAGAATGCCATAGTTAAGAATTGAGTGTATATATGAATAGTACATGACTAAAAGACGCTGCTTGTTTACACTGATGATAGGATTCCAACGGCATAACATGCTGATGATATTCTGTTTGATTCATTCCTAGAAATTTTGCATTTGTTGCATAGTCTATAGAGGTGCCATCTATATTTAATTTAACATTGTCATTTTCCCTCTTCAAACTGAAATTATGTTCATTAACATACTACTTTCTCCAGAAAAGGTTCTCAAACATTTTTGTTGGGAATGCATATAGGTGACTTGTGTCCCTTAGCTAAATGTTATTTAGTCAAAATAAAGACAAAAGTCTGTCATTCCATCAGCCCTCTGAAATTCTTATAATTTTAAGTGATAGCATACAAATTGTAGGACACTGCTAACTGAAACATTTAAAACTTTCATTTTCTGCTGCCAAAAGTTAAGATGTAACAATTTCAAATTATTTACATGGTGAAGCCCCCTTTTATTATATATAATGAAGTTTTCTAAAGTGCTCCCATGTTAGTTTTTTCCACTCCTGTTAACTAAGATCCTGAATGTACCACACTTAATTACAAATATAAGATCTAAAGTATTATATATATTGTAAGCTGAAACATGATAAAGAGAATAATATTTCATGCTAGAGTCTGAAATCAGAAACACCATCATTCAAGAAGTACTTTATAGGGGTGTTCCAGCCATCATTAACTCCAACTACCTTAAGAACCAAAGCGTCTTTACACTTAGTCACCTCTAATCCTGAAGTGGTAGGCAAATACCAAAAATTAACAAAATCTACATATTGTGGGTACAGTACCGTCGTTTAGATGATGTCTGTTCACAAATTTTCAAAATGTAAACTCTCTTCAAAATGATCAGAACACAGTAAACGATTTGCTATAGCTCGAAAGTTCTCTCTGTGAGCTGCAGCTGTCTGCTTCTGCTTGGGTGAATAATTAGTTAAAAGGGATCCTAAATAAACACAAGCATTCACATTGCATGACGTGAGCAAGGTGAAGTTATCAGCTTTTTTACAAAATGTTATGCTTAAGTAATAATAGAAAGAAAGAAATAACAACGAATGTTTACCTGTAACTATAACATTCTTTCTGCATTTCTTTTTGCTTCCATTTTTGCTGTTGCAATTAAAAGCTGCTCATTAACTAACGAAGTTTGTACACTGTTGCACTACAAATGGCGACTTCTTTTCTGTTCAGTATGAGGGTTCTACAATAGACTCATTTAAGTAGCTAGCAGAGAGTTACTTCCAAACGCCAGAAAACAGATGTTACTGCTTATGCTTAGCTATGATGACATATGAAACTTGTGTTCGATATTTCGCTGCTTAAACGCTTCTTGTCCCATTTGTGTTTGGAATTTCATTGCTTGGTCAGTTGTGGCACCACTTGCCAGCCCCTCATTTATTTTTACATCATGATGGATTCCATTGTTCCAAAATTAAAAAGCTGCATTTATCATTTTTCATATTACAATCTGTGTCCTAAGAAAATGCCAGGTGTAGATACACTGATGCTTCAAAGATCTATTAAATGGACGTAGTTTCTTGAGTAACTTGATCTAATTAAAATCGTTGGTGCATGAACACATTATCTTCATTCTATCTCGATTTACAGTTCCAACTCAAGTTACTTTTTAATCTTGTACATCACGACTCCTAGACTTGCAGTGGTACTGAGCTACTATAAATGATTCATTCGTTTTAAATGTTCTGTATTTTCCAAACTATTGATGTACAAACATGTCTGATGCATGAGTAGAACACAAATTCTCTGAGTTTCCATTTTGTCCACCAGCTGACTTTATGAGCGACGTGCTTTGAGAAAATGATGACAAACCCATAAAAGAGAAGAAATTATGGAAAAGAAAAGCCATATAAACAGAATATTGCGTTTATTACATCTATTTAGGCTCAGTGGTTGTCTCCATAAACACAAAAGTACCAGTCGATGAAGTGTGCCAGATGCAACCATGAAGGGTGAAGGAAAGCTTAGTATCCTATTTAAAAAAATAATAATAAATCAATGGTCCACATAATCTGCTAACTTGGAATACTGCAGCAAAATATACGAAGGTTTTGCGACGGTGGTTACTTTACAAACTACGTAGTCTGCAACTCGTACAGAAATTAAAACCGGAAAATTATGGCCAGAATCTTCAATTTTGCATCACAGTGCACGAAGCACTTGGGGATAACCTTTTGCCTCCAAGCTGATATCCCATAACGAATCAGTCTTCCATTTTATCGCGCCATGATATGAGAGGGTGGGGCACTGAAAATCTTCATGAATGAGATTCCCCAAAGGTTAATGTTTTCCGTGCAATGTCACAGCAGTATAGGCCGTTTTCTTCTGTGGGAAGACCATCAGGGGGACATCTTACCTTGGTACGTTACAGTTGTGTTTGTTTCCACAACTGACTGCTGATCCTCAGGATTTCATCTTCCGACAAGATGGGGCACCCCATCACTGGGTCATCGATTTTCGTCACTGTGTAAATGAACTTGTGCATCACTGGATAAGGTGTAGTGACGACGATGATGAGGCTCCTGTATGAAGTAGATGCAAGTGGTGTCACAAAGTCACTTAAGGTATACTGTGATAATACAGGAACCATTCACTTAGCCAAGAATCTAGTGACAAACTCTAGATCCGAGCATATCGATACAAAACATCATTTTATAACATGGCATGTTGAACCAGATGTTATTAATATTTAACATCTGCCTTCTGAAGAATTGCTAGCTGATGTTTTTACAAAACCTCGACGTACCACAAGACATGACAAGTGTAAGAAACTGTTGCCTTCTGGAATAAGTGAAGAAGTGCCTGTACATTTGAACTTCACATTGTGTGTCAGTGTCAGTTTAAGGTAACATGTTGGGATATGTAAATTGATACCAACTGTTTACTGTTTACTCCTTGTTATTACTGTAACTCTCTGGATATCTGTTCGCATATGTATGTAGTCGTAGTAGCATACATGCTGATTTTCATGTAGTAAAACGGTATTTCACAAATTTTTCATGCTAATTATATTTAAAATGACCAAAACATAATAAGTATATCGAGAGTCAGGGACTTGATAGGGAAGGTTCAGCCACTCTATTGATTCCATTTCCTTTTCAATAGTGGAACATGACAATCATGTGGTAGTTAGTAGGAAACCTTTAGGCTGAACGAATGAGACTTTCAGGTCCACAAGAGCTCTACTCAATAGACCCCATGATCTCAAACCTCAGTTACACGGAGCTAATTTGCATTTCAAGGCTCAGCTGTATGACTAGCTATTATCTGTTCGAAAAATATCACTTTCTGTCAATGGTTCCAAAATTGTAGAATGTCATGATTCAAATCCATGTGCAAAATATTTTAAATGCATCTTGATAATTAAATTATTTAATCCATTATTTAGAAGTAGATTTTAACATAGATTTTGGGCAGCTCCACCTAAGAACCTTTACCTGCAAGCTACACTTGGAAAGGATTATCTGTTAATAGGTTGTCATCATTTAAAACAATACAAACTACCTAATTAATATAAATACTTTCTGTTACATTTGTCATGTATTAATATTTGAAACTGATTGTGTTCTGACCCATTATAGTAAAAATGTAGGTAATTTAGTAAATCATCTTTCTCATTTAAATCTAGCACAATCGATAGACTTACGTACCTATAGACCTTTCATTTTAAGTATTGTCCTGTATGAAAAGAAAATAGAAATCAACTCGAATCCATTTTTATCAGAATCCTAGAACACTATAGTAGTTGTATAAGCTCATGATAAATATTGATCAACTTCTATTCTCGGAACAGAACAGAAACACATTGTACCACCATGGAATCTATATCACTAGGCAACTGTTATAGGGCAGAGAATCCAAAACCAGATACAGGTTGCCTATCTAACGGCTTTCAGGGCAACAAAAGTATGATTTTCTGTATTATACAGTATATAAATCGTCACGGAATTCAAAAATTTAAAATATATAATCAGCTCATTAAGAGGTATAATCTAACATGAAATATTCTATGCAGTGTAGAGCACAAGGGGTTATTTTTAGGAAATATGGTGCGAAATTGTGATTTAGTGTGTTTCAGTGCACGATGTGCTAGCCTCACGGCAAATGGCAGATGAAGGCCGGTCAGCACGTTATGCAGGTGACAGTTTTGCAACGAGCGTTGGTATGTGTGTACGTGCGCGGCAGCCATCAGAACGCAGCATTAGCAGAATTACGCAGGCGCGGGTGCGTGTGGCGCGGTTGCGTCATCGAGGACCTTCTAATAAACACGCTGCCGCGTAACCGGCGGATTCAGCAGCGGCCTGCACTATTAAAGCGCATCAGAGGTGGGCGTCGGCATTCGGCTCGACCGATTGGGCTTTCAGTCGCTGTCACGTCGTCGTCATCAGTGACGCTGTCCCCGAGGACTGGCCGACGGAGGGCGTTGCCCGCTGCTGTACCGGCGACTCCCGGCGTCGTCAAGAGCCGCCACGTCTCCAGGAGGCACACTGGGCCGGGCCTCGTGCCGCTAATCTCCTACCGCCAGCGCAGCCACTGACCGAGCACAGCGTCGCATTCCCTGGGCTGCATGCATCAGCACGTCTCCACCACAACACGAGCGGTGGGGCTAAGCTACTGGAAAAGTACTGGGAGAACCAACAATAAAGAGGAAGATTGGTAAAAACAGCTACCTTCTTCTACCCAGCCACGCCCTACAACCCCGACCACGTCACCCGCTCCAGTCATCCTATAACAGCAGTGAGACAAAACTGTGGATATATCTTGAGGCAGCGTAACGAGCTGTGTGCAAATACCTAGACTACATTCATCCAGTTGTGCCATCCCAGTGAAAATATTTGAAAAATTGAATATGGACGACAGCTTTTATGTCGATGTGGAATATTATATTGAGTGTGATACTGGCTGCACAGGCGGCATACATTTTTCGCATGTGTATTATTATTATGTAAAATGTTAATTACAATATTTGAGTGTAAAGATTACTACTTATGCACAATATAATCTATGTAATCTATGTAAGTGTAATGTGAAGAAGATCAGCGTTCAGTTGTTCTTCTACTATTTCTTCTTCTCTTGCCTCATGCGGCAGAGGTTGGACATGTTTGTTAATTGCTGATGAATGTAAGCTCATTTGTGATATTAATTCAATAGTATTGTTAATGTATTTTACATCTTTGGTGTTCCTTAATAAAAAAGTCAGTCTTTTATGTTGAGTGGTTGGTAGTACACACCTGTGTGTGGTTGTTATACATTCTTTGTGTTGAACCGGTACCTAATAAACCATGTGTATTTCCAAGTATGCAGATATTCGTTTTCTAACAAAATCTCAGCAGGATATGGGCCCAGGTGCGTGTTAAAAGGACACTTGTACGAAAATAATAACGTAACTCTGTGCAAAACGTTTTTAAAATTACCTCCATGAAGACATTTTTGAAGTTGTTAACTCCACGCAACCAACGATGGATTCAACGAGAATTATCAACATCAACACCTGGAAATACAAAATAAGTATTTGTCTGTGAGGAATTCCTGGGGCACTTGATATTGTGGAAGACAGGCTAGTGAAACCTAGTATTCTTTCAGAAAGTGCTACTCTTGAACAAAGGGCGATTACAACAGTGCATTAGAAGCTTTTAACAGAGCAGACAGCAACACTCTACGTGTTTTGACTACAAATATGTCGGAAGAAACTTTGCGTAAAATAATGTGTCTAAATATAGAGTGTAAAGTGTGGACAGAATTATTCAGAATATTAGATGGTGTCTCTGAAGACAAAGTTTACAGCCTACCAGGAGACTATTTGTCGTCTAAATCTAGTTGGATGTCCAGAGATGACAGAACAATTGATAATTTAACAAATCAGTTGTGTGCATATGAAAAATCTTTGAGTACAAAGGGGGATACTTTTAGTAAACAAGAAGCCCTCACTACAGACTCATCAAAGCTGTCATTTCAGCAAGTAAATCCAATGGAGAGAAAGAAGAAAAAGAAATTAATATGTAACTACTGCAAGAAACCCAGCCTTACAATTAAAGTGTGCAGAAAGTGGGCAGCTGATGGCAAACCTCCAAAACCAGCTACCACAGACACAAATATGCTAGTTCTTGCTGTGACATTTTCTGTGATGAACTCTGCATGTAGAAATGAGGACTGGTATATAGACAGTGGTGGAACAGCCGTGTACCGCAAGTCTCTAGAGGAACAGAGGGTTCCAAATGATTGGAAAAGAGCACAGATAGTCCCAGTCTTCAAGAAGGGTCGTCGAGCAGATGCGCAAAACTATAGACCTATATCTCTGACGTCGGTCTGTTGTAGAATTTTAGAACATGTTTTTTGCTCGAGTATCATGTCGTTTTTGGAAACCCAGAATCTACTATGTAGGAATCAACATGGATTCCGGAAACAGCGATCGTGTGAGACCCAACTCGCTTTATTTGTTCATGAGACCCAGAAAATATTAGATACAGGCTCCCAGGTAGATGCTATTTTTCTTGACTTCCGGAAGGCGTTCGATACAGTTCCGCACTGTCGCCTGATAAACAAAGTAAGAGCCTACGGAATATCAGACCAGCTGTGTGGCTGGATTGAAGAGTTTTTAGCAAACAGAACACAGCATGTTGTTATCAATGGAGAGACGTCTACAGACGTTAAAGTAACCTCTGGCGTGCCACAGGGGAGTGTTATGGGACCATTGCTTTTCACAATATATATATAAATGACCTTGTAGATAGTGTCGGAAGTTCCATGCGGCTTTTCGCGGATGATGCTGTAGTATACAGAGACGTTACAGCATTAGAAAATTGTAGCGAAATGCAGGAAGATCTGCAGCGGATAGGCACTTGGTGCAGGGAGTGGCAACTGACTCTTAACATAGACAAATGTAATGTATTGCGAATACATAGAAAGAAGGATCCTTTATTGTATGATTATATGATAGCGGAACAAACACTGGTAGCAGTTACTTCTGTAAAATATCTGGGAGTATGCGTGCGGAACGATTTGAAGTGGAATGATCATATAAAATTAATTGTTGGTAAGGTGGGTACCAGGTTGAGATTCATTGGGAGAGTGCTTAGAAAATGTAGTCCATCAACAAAGGAGGTGGCTTACAAAACACTCGATCGACCTATACTTGAGTATTGCTCATCAGTGAGGGATCCGTACCAGATCGGTCTGACGGAGGAGATAGAGAAGATCCAAAGAAGAGCGGCGCGTTTCGTCACAGGGTTATTTGGTAACCGTGATAGCGTTACGAAGATGTTTAATAAACTCAAGTGGCAGACTCTGCAAGAGAGGCGCTCTGCATCGCGGTGTAGCTTGCTGTCCAGGTTTCGAGAGGGTGCGTTTCTGGATGAGGTATCGAATATATTGCTTCCCCCTACTTATACCTCCCGAGGAGATCACGAATGTAAAATTAGAGAGATTAGAGCGCGCACGGAGGCTTTCAGACAGTCGTTCTTCCCCCGAACCATACGCGACTGGAACAGGAAAGGGAGGTAATGACAGTGGCACGTAAAGTGCCCTCCGCCACACACCGTTGGGTGGCTTGCGGAGTATAAATGTAGATGTAGATGTAGATGTAGATTACAAATGATAGGAATTGTCTCAAGTCACTTCAGCCTTTTCTAAAAAAACACTCAGTTACCTCAGCTAATGGTAACATAATTGAAGCCAATGGAAACGGTTCAATAGACGTTGAAGCAGCAGTTGGAGGACAATGGAACAGAATTACCTTGACAGATGTATGGTATGTACCTCAGATCCACAAGAATCTATTCTCTGTTCTTGCAGGACAGGATAAACATCCAGAAAGTAAATTCACATCAACTGCAGAAAATTGTCATCTTAAGACTGATAATGTCACTAGATTGGTAGGTGTCCGTGATCGCTTTGGAGGTCTTTTTAAACGTGCTTTAAGAAATGTGAAACCTAGCTCCCTCAGTGAAGTTAGTACCACTAGCAGAGACAATACGTTGCAGCTTTATCATGAAAGATTTGGACACCAGAACAAGCGCCATGTGAGGTCTGTACTTCGTAGCGAGTTAAATATTGAGGTGGAAATGTACAGTGAACTATGTGAAGGCTGTATTTATGGCAAGGCTCATCGTTTACCATTTGACACCAGAAAGAGGACGGCAGAACCAGGTGAGCTTATTCACTTTGATGTGTGTGGTCCATTTCAAGTACCTTCTGTGTCAGGGCACAGGTATTTCGTTTTTTTCAAAGATGATTCTACAAAGTTTAGGGTAACATATTTTTTACAAGAAACGTCTGGAGTTGCAGAAAAGTTAAGGCAGTTAATAGCTCAACCAAAAGCTGCTGGACATACAATCGAGGAAATTCTGAGTGATAATGGAAAAGAATTTGACAACAAACAAGCAAAAGAGATTCTTCACATACAGGGTGTAATTCAACGCCTCACCGTGCCATACACTCCAGAACAAAATGAGTGCAGTGAAAGAGAGAACCGCACAGTTGCGGAAACTGCCAGAGCCATAATGCATGCACACGGAAACATTCCACAGAAACTTTGGGCACAGATGGTGAACACTGCAACCCACATTCTGAACCGAACAGAGTCCTCCAGTATTCCAGGAACATCTCCATATGAACTGTGGTATGGAAAGAAGCCAAGACTGAAACATCTCTGGGTGATGGGCTCCACCTGCTACACTCATATTCCAAAACAACAGAGAAGGAAGATGGACGGAAAAGCACTGAAAGGTGTCCTTATTGGGTATGATCACAATGAGGGCTACAGAAGTTATTGTGGAGAGGTGTGCAAACTCATTAGATCACGAGATGTCACATTTGAGGAGAGGCCACTGAAGAGTGAGAAAAGTTCAACTCTTCCAGTGAATGTTTTGAGTCATCAAGATCCAGCACTTCAGACTGAAGACCAGTATGGTATTGATAGTGAGAATGAAGAGGATGGCAGTTCCTTGCATGTAGATGAAAACCATCAGGAGGAAGATCAGGAAGACACAAGTGGAGAAGCTGCACCACATCTGCATGATCGGTTAACCCTCAGACCTCTACAAAAATTTAATGATTATGTAATGCACCTCTCAATATCTTTCCAGGAACCAGAAACATACAGTGATACCATGAAGTCTGCTCAATACGATTTCTGGAAGGAAGCCACGGATTCTGAAATAAAAGCTCTTCAAGAAAATAAAACGTGGGATCTGGTTGGCCTACCATATAGAAAGAGGGCCATTCCTAATAGATGGGTGTATAAAGTTAAAACAAATGCTAATGGCTCAGTCAATAAATTCAAGGCAAGATTGGTGGTTAAGGGTTATTCGCAGCAGAGAGGAGTTGACTATGACCTCACTAAATTGGGCTTCCAGAGGAGTGAAGCTGGTCCTTGTCTTTTCATGAGACAGAAAGGCTGTAATAAAATATTCCTTGTGCTCTATGTTGATAATGGTCTCATTGCAGCTCACAGTGAACAGGAATATGAAGACATTGTCAGTGATTTAAGAGAAGAGTTTAAAATTACTTCAGTGCCTGTCATCATTTTTCTTAGGTCTGGAAATTTACCAACAAGAACATGGAACTGTACGTGTAAGTTAGACTTGTTACACAGAGAAAATACTAGAGCTTTTCAACATGAAGAACTGCAAGACTGTAACTACACCCATTATTGAATTTCCGTACAGGCAAGTTGTTGGAGCACTGATGTTTCTGATGTGTGGGACATATCCTGCCTTTGCATATCCTGTCAGTGTTGTATCAACAAAACCAACAGATCATGATGTAGTGGAAGTTAAAAGAATCTTACAACACCTGAGAGGCACAATAAATTATGGACTTTTATATAAAAACAATTCTAAGAAGCAGGTTTTATAGCGTTATAGTGATGCTGACCATGGTGGTGATCTAAGCTCTGGGCGCTCAACGTCAGGTATTCTTTGTCTGTATTCTGGAGCACCTATCTCCTGGATTAGTTGAAGGGAATCTTATGTTGCCATATCCACAACTGAAGCTGAGGTTGTGGCTGCCAGCGAAACTGCTCGGGAAATTGTCTGGATCAAGAAGCTTCTGACAGAATTGGACCAATTGGAGGCAACACCAGTTCTGCAGGTTGACAATGAAGCTGCTATCCGGCTTGCTCTGAATCCCGAGTTTCACCGAAGAATGAAGCATATTCATATAAGGCAATTCCTTGTTCATGAACTAGTTAGTGTTGGTGAAATCACAGTTGCAAAAGTAGACACTGAAGAACAACTTGCTCATATAATAACAAAGCCACTGTCTTCCACTAGATATCATTATTAGGTAATAAGATTGGACTTTGCAAGTTATTAAATAAGGGAGAGTGTTAATGTATTTAACAACTTTGATGTTCTTTAATAACTAAAGTTGGTATTTTATTTGAGTGTTTGGTAATACGCACCTGTGTGTGGTTTCTCTGTATGTTGTTGTTATATGTGCTTTGTATTGAACCGGCACCTAATAAACCATGTGTATTTCCAAGTATGCAAATATTCGTTTTCTAATAGAATCTCAGCAAATATATAGTAATTTAAAGTTATTGTTCACAATTAGTTGTAGAAGGTGAGCCCTGTGTCATATCCATTTCCTTTTAAAATCAGTAATCTGAGTAATTTTCAGCTCAACAGCTGCGACCGCTGCTGCATCAACAGACGCCACTACGTGGCATTTTTAATTCACGAATTTAACGGAAGCGAAGAGATCACCTGCTCAAAACATAACGAATATTTTTCCACAGCCACCTAACGCAGCGGAAGAAAACTTAGTTGTTAAGATTTTTATTTTCAGTTACTCGCAGGGATCCAGAGCCACGACTTGGGCTTCAATTATTTGTTAACGGGGGTAAGAACAATTCTCTCGTGTGTATGGGCAGTTGCAAATTATAACAAAGAACTCATGCTTGTTAAAAATATTAGTCAAGGAAAATACAAAAATATTACTTCAGTTCTCAGTTTAATGCAATGTGTTTCTAAACTGGCTCATATTAAAGTAACTTTAACAAGAACAAAAAGTTTGCTCATCTTAATCTTTATTAATCAGCCAGTTATTAAAAGCATAAACTTAAAAGTATAAATAATATCTCAATAATAATTTCGGTTCAATTCAAAATTAAATCCAAATCACAATCATTAAAAAGTCTTGCGCCCACATATTTTATTTTACTGCAAGACATTATTTGAGACTGAGAGCACTAAGAGACTTGCAACAAACTTTACACGTAATTTCAAACCTCTAAGAAACCGTTTCTTGCTTGCGTTTTCATTGTTCATGCAAGAAATCCGCCAGCTCAGGCAGAATGTTTTAATTTGTTACTTCTGTACTAGTAAATGTATTTGCAACACATTTTGCAGAACATATCTCCACATATCTGTGAATGTACTTACAAAGGTATATCATTCTACAAGACATGGTTCAGGAGATATCACATCACATCATAAAAATTGAGATATGTGAAAAACTAGCTGTTTAAAAAAACTGAGTGCAAGTTATCCCAAATGCACAATTCTAGTGTTTCATAATGAGAGCACTTAGTGTCTTCCGACACTCTTTGCACATAATTTATAATCATATCTAAACTTTTTCACACTTAGATGCCAGTGTCTAACATTTAACACATTAACACCTTTGTAAAGTAATTAGAAGTTTGAAGCTATTTTTTACAGAGGAGTTCGATTCTTTAAAAAATCAGGGATTTACTGGTAATACCTAATTGAAATATAAACTTGGGGTAAGACACCCCCAGTTTTGCACTGGTTTAGTGGACAGACAAGAAGAATTCTGGGACTAAGTGCATTGTTGCCAGATTTCTATCTGCCTGTCGCCCTATGACATCTTGCACTATTACCAGATTTCTGCCTCCTACCACTTCTCTCATCCCCTTTGACATGTGTATAAAATGGCGATAAATTCGAAATTCGGTGAGAAATTCAAAAGCAACCCAATTGTGCTAAAGCAGTTTCCCTCTTCCTATCATGTTACTGTGTAAGTAGTGCTGTTGTCCTAAACAAAAATTTTTGGAAAATTCAAAAAGCCAAGATGGTGCATTTCATATTGGCGTGAAATTCAAAAATTAAGATCCAAGATGACTGACCTGTAATACTGTTGTACTCTAAGTTGTCTCCAGATTTCCTTAGTTTTCCCCTTTATAACTAGCTCCTTATTTGCATGAAGTAATAAGTGCTATCAAGAGGAGATCTCAAACTCATTTCATGTTTCTAGATTTCCAGAAGACATTTGCATTGTTCCTCATACGATATTTCTAATAAGATTTCGTGTCTATGGAGTTCCACATCTATTGTGCAACTGAATCAGTGATTTCTTCTCAGTAAGGTCACAGCATGTAGTAATTGATGGAAAGTCATCAAGTAAAATGAAGTAATATCAGCCATTCCTAATTAAATGTTGTATGCCCTCTGTTGTGCCTAATTCACGTAAACGATATAGAAGATAATCTGAGAAGCCCTCTTTCATTTTTTGCAGATGATGCTCTTATTTACCGTCTAGTAAGGTCATCAGAAGTCGAAAGCCAATTGCTCAATGACTTAAGACGCGATGTCTAAATGGTGTTAGAAGTGGCAATTGTTTATCAGTAAGAAAAACTGTGAGTTCATCCACAATAACACAAAAATAAATCCATTAAATTTAGATTACATAACAAGGCACACAAATATTAAGGCTGCCTGTTTGAGTAAATATCTAGGAATTACAGTTATGAACATCTTAAATAGGTATGATCACTGGCAGAAACCTTAGCATACACAACAGGTGTACTAAGATACTACTTGCAATACTCTTGTTCATCCTCTGCTAGAGAATTGCTGGGCTGTATGGGATCCTTATCAGACAGGATTGACAGAGAACATCGAAAACGTTTCAAGAAGAGCAGTTTGTTTTTACTATCATGAAATTGGGGAGACAGTGTTACAGATATGATAAGTGAGTTGGTATGCCAATCATTAAAACAAACGCGTTTTTCGTTGCAGTGAGATCTGCTCACGAAATTTCAATCATCAACTCTCTCCTCTGATTGTGAAACAAATTTATTGTTGCCAACCTATATGGGGAGAAATGATAATCGTAATAAAATAAGAGAAACCAGAACTCATACAGTGAGATTTAAGAGTTAAAGAGTGTAATGGCAGAGAAGACAGCTCAAAGAACTGTCTGCCAGGCACCTAAGTGTAGGTTCCAGAGTACTCATGTAGATGTAGATGTCACTCACCTGAGACAAAGGATTTCTGTTTGCCAGTCTGAGCCTGTGGTTCTGGTACAAAGTGAAATGTCTCACCAAAGACAAAGGATCTTCCTACCTCCTCCCACCCACCCCTGAAGCAGGTTATTCACAGCCAGGACAAAAAAATGTTTGTTTTCTCCAGCATGTCCAAGCTTATCTCTTAGATAAAGGATGCCCATCTAAGCATGTGGATTGGGAAATATGTTCTTCTCCTAACAGGTAGTAACCATTCTGAAACACTTCCAGTTTCAGTTCAAAATGAGAGTCCCCTTTTCCTAAGTTTAAAAATGCTGATGACTCAACTGTCCAAAGTTTAAGCAATTCCCCTCTAATACCACCTTAAGTTTGGATCTGTCAACTTGTGATATGCTGGAAACGTTTAGAACTACAAACCCTGGTCATAAGTTTAAAATAGTGTGAAATAAAATAATTCTTACTTGTTCTATGAACCTATAGTCCACTTGTCTTAAGTTTAAAAAAACAGTGCAGTCTAAATGTTTAAACAAATCCTCTGCCCCTCTGAGATTAGATTTAGAGATGTCTTGCCTTAGATTTCATTCCATTCAGCATGCCACAACCTCCTCCCAGCCTGGAGCAGACACATGAATCCAGCATGCTTTTAGCAGGGAGTGCTCCACTGTCAGCATATGAAAGCAGAGCATGTTCAGTGCTGAGCTATGCTGTGCTGCACCATGCTGCTCCATGCTGTGCCAGGTCAGTTCAGACCGGGTTGAATTGAGCCAAAGCCTGCGAGTCCAACTCAACCTGGAGTCATTCAACCATCCACTGGTGAGTGCTCCACGTACAGAGATACCACACATATATTGCAGAGTCATCTTTCTAATGTGAATTGCAGAACAGTAGTTCTGAACTCCAGGCATAGTATTACTGTTTGTGATAGAGCTGCAGTCACAACCCATTGACCTGATTTGATATGGAGGAGAAATTTGAAAATGACAGCATCAAACTTTTGTTTTAACCAATATTTAAAAATGGCAGGGAAAGTCAAAATTCACTTAGGTAAAAACGACCTATTCCCCACACAGACATTCTGCAGGGAAGTTCAAAAATTGGGTAATCCACACTTGTCGTCTTGGAAAACTTGTGCAAATGGTTTTGAAGCCAGAAAAAATAGATTCAGATAATATACTTGTAAAATTCGGCACAAAAATATGTTTATGGTATGAACAGCAACTATGATAATCAACAGCCCCACAGATGCATCCCTTCTTTTTATTGTGATTTCATTCCCGTTGCCCTATACAAGAGGGGGTCGCCTGTCAGCAGATATAAGTTGCCACTCTTCAGCCATATGAGAGCTAAAAGTTTGAAACATAGTATAAAACTGGACATGACGGTTGACAAAATGAATGGTTGACATGATAAAAAGACATAGATTCAGTTACACAATTTAAAATATAAAAGGCAGATTAGTTGATTAATTAAAAGATTAACACAGGTGAAAAGGCAACAGAATGTTTCACAAAAGATAAAAGACAGAGATGCAGGAGCAGAAATTAAAAGCAGTAATAAGCTAATGTGAAATAAAGAGAGGGACCAGACTACCAGGAAGAGTAGTATCATGGAGATGTTGCAGTTGAGGCAGTGCTTAAGAGGGTGTCTGTGCAGGTGGATCGATAGAAGAGGAATTCACGAGAGCGAAGAGGGATGCCATTCTGGACTAAGGTTTAGGATGTGAGCGAAGAAGAGTTGAGAGGAATGGTGCTCTAACTGGGGGAGAATCTTTTAGATCTGATAGGATGCGTATTTGTCAGGACGGATTTCATGGTCAGGTAAGGAAACGTGATTAAAGTTTCGCTGGGAGACAATGTGGAGAGTGTGGTGGTATACCATTGACAGAATGTGGTGGTAGAGGCGCAGCTAAGTATCAAGAACAGTCAGTAGGTGGGAAACTAAACGTTGGATAGTGTCGAGTGTACGGCTAACGTAGGGTACTCAGAAACATTAAAGATGGGATAGGAGGGAGAGAAATTTCGTAAGTTGGTAGAGAATGTGGGTAGGGGAGTGTAAGCGTATTCTAAAGGCTAGGTGGAGCGTATGTCGTTTGAGGGTCTGCAGCACATGATAAAAGGAGGTAGGAGTGGAGGTCCATGCCACATTCGCGTAGCAGAGGATGGGTTGGATCAGGGATTCATAAGTGAGGATTGTGGAAGGGTGCAATCCTCATGTTCGGCCGGCTTGTAGTTTTACTAATTTCTGTCAATTGTAGGCTTTCTGTTGAATGGTTAGTAGATGAGTATTCTGTGATAGCGATCAGTTGTTAGTCTGAGGTATTTTAGCCTGTGAGTTAACTTTGTAGGAGTGTCATAAATGGTAAGGAGAAGTCATGGGGACAGAAGCTGTGAGTTGTTTAGCGTATAATTATTGCCTGCATTTTGGTAGGGTTGATTTTGAGGAGCAACTGTTTGCACCAGGAGGTGAAATGATTGAAATGGACCTGGAGGGATCGTTAGGATTTCTGAAGGGTAAGGTAGAGGGCAAGGAAGAAGGTGTCGTCAGCATACTGTAGGAGATAAACAGAAGGAGGGGGCTTGGGCATATCAGCAGTGTAGAGGACATATAGCAGAGGTGAGAGGACAGAACCTTGGGGTACACCTCCAGTGGGATGGAATATACAGGTGTTGGTATTGTTGACTGTGACATAAGGCATTTTGAGAGAAAGGAGGCGATGAGGTGGACATAATCTACGGGAAGTGCATAGATCTGGAGCTTAAAGAAGAGTTCAGAATGCCATACATGGTCATAAGTTATCTCAAGATCTAGGGAGACAAAAATGGCGAATTTAATGTTGCTGATTTGGTGGAAGGGAGTTAGTCATTGGAGAAAAATTGGGTCAGAAGCCACGTTGATGGACATGAATGGGTAGGTTTCTTGTAGGTGTTTATGGATATGTAAGAATAGAATGGACTCAAGGATCTTGCTAGACATAGGGGTGAGGCTGATGGGGCAATAGGAGGAGGTGTCAGTGCCAGGGTTATTAGTTTGGAGGAAGAGGAGGATTATAGTGATTTTCCATGGCTCAGAACACAAACATGTGTGAAGGATTCTATAATAAAGGGCAGCTAGGATTTCTAGGAAGGAGAGGGGCATTCCTTCAGGTGTTTGTAGGTGATGCAGTCGTGACTGGGAGCGATGGAGCATTTGTGATGGAGAATCTGCTGAATAACTTGTGTTGTTATTTGAGTATGGAGTTCTGTCTGCAGTATGTCGTTGAGATACTTGAAGCAAAGAGCAAAGGGTGGGAGGGACATATTGGTACTTTTGTGAACTGTCAGAATAAGGAGTAATAGAAGTGGGAGTCATATAGGATGGTGAAGGTGTCAGAGAGGTACAATGCAAAGTGGTTGGCTTCGCTTAGATAGTCAGGGAGAGGGTGATTATCGTGCAGTAGGAGGCAGGAGGGAGAAAGGTCGTTGGCAGTAAGGCGGTAGAATGCCTTCCAGTACCTCGAAGAGTTTATGAGCAGTGTGGCGTTGAGGTTTGTGAATGTTTGGCGTCAAACGCGGCGTTTCTTTGCTTTCAGCAGATTTCAGAGGTGTCGTAGTTGTCAGTGGCGTGTAAGTGTGTCTCAGTCATGGGTCTACAAGAAGGATTGGTAAGGGCGACGGGATTCAAGGAGGAGAAGGAGAGCACATGGAGGAAGTGTGGGGTGGTGTGGCTAGATGAGTTTCATAACAATGTGTTGAGTTACACAGCGTTTAAGAAGGCCTGTTGTAGGAAGGTGGCAGTATGGTGGATGCTATGGTGGTCTTGGAAGGATAAGGGGGCTTCCAAATTCGGTAGCAATGAATTCCCTGTAGGCATCTCAGTTGATATGGGAGTATTCATGGATTTGTTTGGAAGAGGCAGGAGAAATGGGTGCAAGAGTAGGGTGTTTGGTGTAGGGGATGCTGAGTGGGACAGGGAGATGGTCACTTCTCGGGAACTGCTGCAGTAACGCTCTCAAGGAGATGAGGACAGGTGACAATAACATCAGGAACTGCTTTCAGGGAGCATATGTAATGGAAGAGGGACTATATCACCAAGGGGGAGTCGATAAACTGCAATGGAGTTCAGTGTGGGACTGGTTATGAAGCAGCAATAACATAGGTATTGTCTATGTTGCTGAGGAAGTTGTATGGAATGGGATAACGTCATCAGATATGGATAGTAGCATAGGTAACAGCTATGGCCTTCAGGAAGGGGGTAACAATAAAGTGTTCTGCAGAGAAGTTGTAGAGTGATTGTGGCCAAACAAGGAGGTTCTTGTGGTGGGCAATGGCAACTCCACCTTGGGCCATGGGGAGAAGATTATTTGTTCAGTGGAGGATGCATGGTGAAGTGCGAATAGTGAGGTGAGATTGGAGGAGATTTCATTCAGGATGAAGGCCTCAGTAAGGTGTTGGGAGAGAGTGTGCACGAAAAGCTATTTGCAGGCTGAAGAGGAGTGGATATTGGGGAATCGGATATTATACTGCTGTCACGCCATGATTTATGGAGAGGAGGGGTAGCAGGGGTGGGTGGCTCAGTGGGTTTAAACTAGGGTGTCGAGATGAATGAAAAGAAAGTGGGTGTAGTTGTGGGAATAGATGGTAGATGGCTTGTGAGCTCAAGTGAAAGACAGAGCAGGCAGCAAGGGAAATTTGCTGTAGAGTGTATGCCCTCTGGAAAGGGTGAATATTTTGAAGAACTATGGTCATAAAGTAGATGATGAATTCAGCTGTTTCAGATGGGTAGAGGGAGTTGTTGGGGAGGAAGGGGTTGTCAATAGGTTTGATGGAAACTGTCAGCTCAGTTGTGGAAGGTGGAGGTTGATCCTTGCACTTGGAAGGACAGATCAGGTTGGGCAGGTAGCAGGTGCTGCATGAGGGAGGGGATTGGTTGGTTGTTTGGTTTAAGGGGGGAGGGTGAATGGACGAAACTGCTTGGTGAGTGATCCCTTGTTCCTATAAAACAAGTCCATGAGGGAAGGAATAAAACAAGCAGGACATCTCGCACAAAATCTGGAGAAAAGAAAAACCACAAGAACTACAGAAGGGCAACAAACATTACAATGGACAAAATAAGACAAGAAAACTACAAAGAGACGCAAGAAACAGGTAGAATGGATTAAAATAGTAGAACAGACGACTGTGGCTGGCTGATCACAAGATTAAAAAAGGATAAGCCAGCCAGTCTGCAACACATTAAAACTTCCAGCCTAAAAGCACTAGGGTAGAGAACACATATGGACAAAAGCATGAAATAAAACTTAGATGGAATGATAAAACTTCTCCCTCAAGTATAAAATGTAAAACTAAATCAGCTGATGTGGCATTGTGAACTAAAGCTAATGGTAACGAGTCCGGTAACTGATAATTCCGTCACAGGGCAGCTAAAGCAGGACAGTGCAACAGAATGTGGGCCACCATCAACTGGCCGCCACACTGACAGTAGGGTGGGTCATCACAGTGGAGGAGATAGGCGTGGGTCAACCAAGTGTGGCCTACATGGAGCTGGCAGAGGACTGACCACAGAGTCACTGCGACAACCCCACATGGACGACTTTCACTCATTCGTAGTCTCCTTTATGGCACACAGTTTATTGGGTGTACCTAGATTATGCCATTCCATATCCCAAAAACCTTGCCGCATAATACCGAGCGCAAGTCAGTTTTAGGGATGCCAATCTCTCCAGAAGCATTTTCTGAGTAGCCTGTTCGGCCAACCTGTCAGCAAGCTCATTTCCTGGGATTCCGACATGTCCTGGTGTCCAGACAAACACCATTGAATGACCAGTACGTTCCAGGGCATACTCAGACTCCTGGATGGTCGCTACCAAATGATGGCGAGGGTAGCACTTGAAGCTTGTATCTCGCTCAAAGAGTCACTACATAGAAGGAAGACCTCACCGGAGCAGGAACAGATATGCTCAAGAAAACACTGCAGCCATCCAGTAAGGAGGGCTATTCTGTATATCTCATGCAAGCACAAGCAAAGCCGATGGGACCATCAGCCATCGAGCCATCAGTGTAGACTACTTCAGAGCCCCAGGACATATCATCAGGAACTGGGAGAACATGACAGCAGAGAGCCTCAGAAAGAACTGAGTTCTTAGAGCCATGTGAAAAGTCCAGCTGAAGCTGGGGCCTAGGTATACACCATGGAGGTGTATGTGAATGGACCCATAGGAGAGGTAGTAAAGGAAAGGGCTCTAGTTCAGACATAAGGGATCAGATTCGAACAGCGATCATACTCCCTGACCTAGGCTGCTGATGCAGGAGATGAACTGCTGTGGCTGGGAAAAGGAGAGGGTAATTTGGATGCTCAGAAGCGTTACAAATGTGTGCGCTACAACTGATGAGCAGTTGTTGGTACCTGATCTGCAATGGAGGGACCCCAGCCTCCATTGCTAGGCTGATCACTGGACTTATCCTAAAAGCTCCCAGTCATAGTTGAACCCCACAGTGGTGCACTGGTTCTATCAACTGCAACGCTACGGGCACTGCCAAACCATAAACCACACTCCCATAGTCAAGGCAGGACTGAACAAGTGCTTTGTAGAGGCACAGCAGTGTAGAGCGATCTGCACCCCAATTGGTGTTGCTCAGGCATCAGAGGGCATTCAGATGCTGTCAGCACTTCCACTTAAGATGACAAAGGTGAGGAAGCCATCAGGCGTCAAAAACTAGTCCTAAGAATCGATATGTCTCCACTACAGTGAGTGGATGGTCATCAAGGTAAAGTTCTGGTTCCAGATGAACGATATGACACTGACAAAAGTACATGATGTACGCTTCACAGCTGAAACCTGGAGGCCATGGGTTAGAGCGCTTGACGGCATCTTTTGGATGACTCCATGTAGGTACCGCTCAACAGCACCAGTACTGGAGGAGCAATAGGAAACGCAAAAGTCGTCTTCATACAGAGAAGGTGGGACAGACGGCCCCACAGCTGCTGCCAGACCGTTAATGGCCACTAAAAATAAAAAGACACTCAATACTGAGCCCTCCTGGACCCCATTCGCCTGGATATGGGGGGAACTAGGAGAGGCACCAACCTGGACATGGAAATTAAGGAGCGACAGGAAATTTTAAATGAAAATCTGGAGTGAGCCCTGGAGACCCCGTTCATGTAATGTGGCGAGAATATTGTTTCGCCAAGTTGTGTCAAAAAAGATGGCTACCAAATGTTGGGTGTCTGGAAAAGGCTATTCGGATGGCAGACTCGAGGGACACTAAGTTATCAGCTGTAGAGAGATCCTGGCGGAAACCACCCTGGCATGGAGTCAATAGACCCCATGACTCTAGGTGCCGCCGGCCCCGGTGGTCTAGCGGTTCTAGGCGCTCAGTCCGGAACCGCGCGACTGCTACGGTCGCAGGTTCGAATCCTGCCTCGGGCATGGATGTGTGTGATGTCCTTAGGTTAGTTAGGTTTAATTAGTTCTAAGTTCTAGGGGACTGATGACCACAGATGTTAAGTCCCATAGAGCTCAGAGCCATTTTTGAACTCTAGGTGCCGACACAACCCCCGACTCACCAGAACGTTGGTTAGGCTGATGGGCTGGTACCTATCCACATCAAGTGGGTTTTATTGGGTTTGAGCACTGGAATGCCATTGCGACGGGAATACCCCATCGCTTCAGATGCGGTTGCAGATGACGAAGAGATATCACTGGTATTCTGACGAGAGATGTTTAATCATCTGAGTATGGATGCGATCTGGCCCAGGAGCTGTGTTGGAGCAATGTGCAAGGGCATGGATGAGCTCCCACACAGTAAATGGAGCGTTATATGGTACACTGTGGTGTGTCGTGAACGAGAGGAATTTCCGTTCCATCCAACGTTTGGGGGTACGAAAGGCAGGGAGTTAATTTTCCGACGAAGAGGCCTGAGTATAGTGCTCAGCAAAGTGCTCGGCAATTGCGTTTCCGTCGTTAGATAACGTTTCATTGATGGATATGCCACGGTCACCTGTTTGGGGCTGGTACCCACAGACGCGTCTGATCGTCGTCCAGACTTACAAAGGTGGCGCATGTGACCCATTGGTGGAGACATACCTCTCTCAACACTCCTGTTTCCGTCTTTTTATGAGCTGGCGAACACGGGCACAGAGCTGTTTAAAAGCTGTTATGTGCTTCAGTGATGGGTGCCACTTACGTTGCTGTAGAACCCTCCTATGCTCTTTAACGGCCTCAGTGATTTCTGGCGCCCACCAAGGCACTGTTTTTCGCTGTGGGCACCCTGAAGAACGAGATATCGCGTTTTCCGCAGCAGAAAAGATCGTTGTGGTCACTCTCTCGACCACCACATCGATGTTACCGTGTGTGTGTGTGTGTGGTGGGGGGAGAGTCAGCGGTAAGGAAAGAGGTGAAAGCTTGCCAGTCTGCTTTGTTCAAAGCCCATCTGGGTAGGCGTCCAGGGGAATGACGCTGGGGGAGCGACAAGGAGATAGGATTGTGGTCACTACCACGCAAATCGTTGTGGGCTCTCCAGTGGACAGATGGGAGAAATTCTGGGCTGCAAAATCATAAATAAATGGCAGAGTAATTACCGCAAGCCACACTAAAATGTGTGGGGGGCCCCAGTATTAGAATCGGAGGTCGAGTTGAGACAGGAAATTCTCACCAGGTCTATCTCAGCCAGTAAGCATGGTGCCGCCCTGCAAAGGGTTATGGGTTTAAAATCTCCCAGAAGTAGGAAACGTTTAGTAGTTGATTAATCAGTGCAGCCAATATGTTCAGGGGTACTTCACCGTCTGGAGGAAGATATACATTGCAGACAGTTATTTCTGGTGTTGCCCTTATCCCGATAGCGAGAGCTTTGAGAGGAGTTTGAAGGGACACAGGTTCACTGCATACCTAGTTCTGGACAAAGACATGTACTCCACCTGAGGCTTCAATATACTCGCTATGGGTTTTGTAAGGTCCCCTGTATTTGTGAATGGCAGGGGTCTGCATTGGTGGGAACCATGTTTCTTGGAGGGCAATGCAGAAAGCAGGTGTAAAGCTTAACAGTTGTCGTAGCTCAGACAGGTGGTTGAAGAAACTGTCGCAATTCCACTGAGGGAAGACATTGTCTGGAGTCTGGGAAGGCATGAAGGGACCAAGGAGGCAGTTTACGCCTCAGGGTAACCTGCTGCCACCGATTGTGTACCTGTGCGATCGATATCCATCGTGTCTGTGGATTCAGCGAGATTTAGGTCCTCAGGGGACACCAGTATCTCCACCTCATCCACAGATGCGGAGCTTGTAGGCAGCGGTGGTGTGGGGCCGCCTCAGTTTCTATTTTCTTGGGGGTCTTTTTTTGTCTCTCGCTGCTCCTTGGGTTTCTCTGGCTGCAAGGGCTTGACTGATTCAGTCTCAGGGGCTGAGGAGGATCTTGAAGCCCTATGACCAGCTGCCTGTGAGTTCTTCAGTCACTGGTGGGCATCCTCTTTCCCACTGGTAGGAACCTTGGAAGGGAGTGACCCAAGAGACCCCTTCCCAGCGAGAGGAGCTGAACACTGATGATTCGTTGGCTGAGAAGTGGTGGCTGATGTGCCCGATGGTTGGGGGATGGGGGGGGGGGCATACCCCCAAAGTAGGTATTGTTAGAGCAACAGGAATAGGAATGCCCCCAACCATGACCATCAATAAGGCAGGTGTAATCTTTCAGCCCTGGGGGCCAACTATAAATGGCAGAGCTGATGGGACTGTAACTGTTGTTGTAGCTGCAGCATAAGACAAAGTCATGTGCATGAACTGTTGTTGTAGCTGAGGCATAAGACAATGTCATGAACATGGGGTTTAGTCTTTTAAACTTCCATGATTTTCCTTTCGTTTTGGAGAATCCTGCAGTTAAGCGAGCAAGGGGAATGGTGCTCTCTGCAGTTGACACAAATGGGAGGCGGGGCACTTGGAGTATTGGGAATTATTTTTTGTTATGGTTTAGATGGATGTCCACAATCTCGACGTGTGACGCTGGAATACAGTGAGAAGACATATGCCTAAACTTCCAGCATTTAAAGTACCATATTGGGGAGGGATATATGGCTTTACATAGCATTGGTATACCACCACCTTGATCTTCTCGGGTAATGCGTCACCCTGAAAGGTCAAGATGAAGAAACCAGTGGCAACCTGATTATCCTTTGGACCCCTATGGACGCGCCAGACGAAATGGACACTTCATTGATATAAGTTGGCGCGCAACTCGTCATCGGTCAGCAAAAGAAGGTCCCTGTGGAATATAATGCCTTGCACCATATTTAAGCCATTATGGGGCGTGATGGAAACAGAAACATGCTCCGGCTTGTCACAGGCGAGTAATGCCCATGACTGGGCAGAGGATTCCGTTTTTTTTTTTTTTTTTTTTTTTATCAAGACTGACACAGGTCGCATTTTGGACAATCCCTCCACATAACCAAACTTGTCCTCTAAATGCTCCACAAAAAACTGATGCTTCGTCAACAGGAAAGATTCCCTATCAGCTCTCGTACATGCTAGGTACTGGGACGAGTAAGGTTCACTTCTGCTTTAGCCATTCCTCTGATGGTGTGGCCAGGGGGAGGGGGAGGGGGGACGAGTTGGAGTTATACTTCCTTGCATTGAATTGAGAGCTCAAACGTTTGGAGACTTCTGGTGTTTGATCACCAGCAAGAGATGACATAGTCCACTTCATTGTGGGTCATCTGCCCTGATGCCACGCCACCCAGCCTCAGCAAAGCCCACCTCGCAGGATGGCCATTGCTGGGAGTCCTGATGCCCCAGACAGGCAGGCATCCACTCCTTGGCACACATGGGAAGTTAACAGTGCAGCCATCAACAGAGCAATCCCTGTGTAGTCAGGGATACATAGCGACCCCACCACAACAGACTGCCTATGGTGATGGATATCAGGTGCAAAAAAGTCCATTATCATAGTGAGCTCAGAGAACGACACTGCACAATGGATAGAGGAAATGCACCCGAGAAGGTGTCCTCGCCCAACGGCTGGACAATGAGTGGAATTGTAGATCAATGACGATAAAGGATGCTAAGGCTCGCCACACACAAGGGACACAATGCACTACGTAAGGCGTCCTTCCGCAATTAGCTACCTCTTCGGAAAAATTTTGAAGAATGGATGTTAAACCCTATAGGGGACCATATCAGAAAGGCTGAAACATTTGAGACTCCTTTTAGTTGGCTCTTACGACAGGCAGGAATATCTCAAGCCTATTCTAATCCCTGGACTCACAGGGGGGGGGGGGGAGGAGGAGGAATGGGAGCAAAAAAAGTTAGGATACTGCTTGAGGAAGTGGTGGGATATATAATGGGGTAGACTGGAGGGATTTTTCAGTCAGTGTTTAGGTGGTCATTATACATTAGGCATCTTTGGCAGGGTGGGACTGAGAATGGGATTTGGATGACTCAATGGTGTGACTTCATTTGTAGATCAGGGCTGGATGGTGGAGTGGATGAATATGTATGAATATTCGGTGAAGACTTCACCTCCTCTATCATGGTCTCAGATTCGATCGCTTTGATCATGGCGATGAGTGTGAGGAGACAGTGAGGAGGTCATGGTTGCTTGGTCTGGGTGGTTCTGGGAAAGGGCGCGAGCTGTGCATAGGGACTGAAAGTGACATGGGGTATCTTCTGCAGGAGTTTGATGTATAATTCTGTATCATTACTTTTAATGAGGATGGAGTCTCTTCTAGGGATGATCAGAGTCGTGGGTAAGGCTGGGTTATATTTTCTGACTTCAAGGAGAAGCTTTTGACTTTGAGGAAGTTGGAGTCAGGACGGGACAGGAGGACGGTATGTAGTTCTGTAGATGCAGTGGTAGATGGGATGGCCTGGCAGTACATGAAGTCTGGGCTTTCCGTTTGTTTAGGCGTTTTTCTGGAATGAGGGGGGCAGCATCAGTACTAAGGTGTATAGCGTTTTTCCTGATGGGTGTAGGTAAGGAGGGGTTGGTGGGCAAACTGTGGATAACAGATGATGGGATTGTTTGGAAGGGGGTTTGGATGAAGACGGTACCACAGTGCAGGAACTTGTTGCGGAAACATCTGGTTGAGCCGATGGAAAAGAGCCACCGTGGTACAACAACCGAGTTAGAAAACTGCTATGGAAGCAAAGGGAACTTCACAGCAAACATAAACATAGCCAAAGCCTTGCAGACAAACAAAAATTACGCGAAGCGAAATGTAGTGTGAGGAGAGCTATGCGAGAGGCATTCAATGAATTCGAAAGTAAAGTTCTATGTACTGACTTGGCAGAAAATCCTAAGAAATTTTGGTCTTATGTCAAAGTGGTAGGTGGATCAAAACAAAATGTCCAGACACTCTGTGACCAAAATGGTACTGAAACAGAGGATGACAGACTAAAGGCCGAAATACTAAATGTATTTTTCCAAAGCTGTTTCACAGAGGGAGACTGCACTGTGGTTCCCTCTCTAGATTGTCGCACAGATGACAAAATGGTAGATATCGAAATAGACGACAGAGGGATAGAGAAACAATTATAATCGCTCAAAAGAGGAAAGGCCGCTGGACCTGATGGGATACCAGTTCGCTTTTACACAGAGTGCGCGAAGGAACTTGCCCCCTTCTTGCAGCGGCGTACCGTAGGTCTCCAGAAGAGCGTAGCGCTCCAAAGGATTGGAAAAGGGCACAAGTCATTCCTGTTTTCAAGAAAGGACGTCGAACAGTTGTGCAGAACTATAGACCTATATCCCTAACGTCGATCAGTTGTAGAATTTTGGAACACGTATTATGTTCGAGTATAATGACTTTTCTGGAGACTAGAAATCTACTCTGTAGGAATCAGCATGGGTTTCGAAAAAGACGGTCATGTGAAACCCAGCTCGCGCTATTCGTCCACGAGACTCAGAGGGCCATAGACACGGGTTCACAGGTAGATGCCGTGTTTCTTGTCTTCCGCAAGGCGTTCGATACAGTTCCCCACAGTCGTTTAATGAACAAAGTAAGAGCATATGGACTATCAGACCAATTGTGTGATTGGATTGAGGAGTTCCTAGATAACAGGACGCAGCATGTCCTTCTCAATGGAGAGAAGTCTTCCGAAGTAAGAGTGATTTCAGGTGTGCCGCAGGGGAGTGTCATAGGACCGTTGCTATTCACAATATACATAAATGACCTTGTGGATGACATCGGAAGTTCACTGAGGCTTTTTGCAGATGATGCTGTGGTGTATCGAGAGGTTGTAACAATGGAAAATTGTACTGAAATGCAGGAGGATCTGCAACGAATTGACGCATGGTGCAGAGAATGGCAACTGAATCTCAATGTAGACAAGTGTAATGTGCTGCGAATACACAGAAAGGAAGATCCTTTATCATTTAGCTACAATATAGCACGTCAGCAATTGGAAGCAGTTAATTCGATAAATTATCTGGGAGTAGGCATTAGGAGTGATTTAAAATGGAATGATCCTATAAAGTTGATCGTCGGTAAAGCAGATGACAGACTGAGATTCATTGGAAGAATCCTAAGGAAATGCAATCCGAAAACGAAGGAAGTAAGTTACAGGTACACTTGTTCGCCCACTGCTTGAATATTGCTCACCAGTGTGGGATCCATACCAGATAGGGTTGATAGAAGAGATAGAGAAGATCCAATGGAGGGCAGCGCGCTTCTTTACGGGATCGTTTGGTAATCGGGAGAGCGTTACGAAGATGATAGATAAACGCCAGTCGAAGACTTTGCAGGAGAGACGCTCAGTAGCTCGGTACGGGCTTTTGCTGAAGTTTCGAGAACATACCTTCACCAAGGAGTCAAGCAGTATATAGCTCCCTCCTACGTATATCTCGCGAAGAGACCATGAGGATAAAATCAGAGAGATTAGAGCCCACACGGAGGCATACCGACAGTCTTTCTTTCCATGAACAATACGAGACTGGAATAGAAGGGAGAAACGATAGAGGTACTCAAAATACCCTCTGCCACGCACCGTCAGGTGGCTTGCGGAGTATGGATGTAGATGTAGATGTAGATGGTGATGGCAATGCTGGTGTTGTTGCTGAACTGGGTGATGGCTCAAAAAAATGGCTCAAATGGCTCTGAGCACTATGGGACTTAACATCTGTGGTCATCAGTCCCCTAGAACTTAGAACTACTTAAACCTAACTAACCTAAGGACAGCACACACATCCATGCCCGAGGCAGGATTCGAACCTGCGACCGTAGCAGTCGCGCTGTTCCGGACTGAGCGCCTAGAACCGCGAGACCACCGCGGCCGGCAACTGGGTGATGCTGGTCCTTGTGCTGAGTCTGAAGTGTACAGTACAGAGGATGGTATACCTGGAGAGGAGAGGACTGGAAGATGGTGACCGCATCTAGCAGGTGAAAGAGGGATGGAAGACGCGTTTGCTGTTTCTCTAGGCATGAGAAACACCTTAGTTGACTTTGTAAGTTATAAGGATGGGCTGGCCGGAGTGGCCGTGCGGTTCTAGGCGCTACAGTCTGGAGCCGAGCGACCGCTACGGTCGCAGGTTCGAATCCTGCCTCGGGCATGGATGTGTGTGCTGTTCTTAGGTTAGTTAGGTTCAAGTAGTTCTAAGTTCTAGGCGACTGATGACCTTAGAATTCAAGTCGCATAGTGCTCAGATCCATTTCAACCATATAAGGATGATTTGGAATCTATTATATCACCGACATCGGTATTCGCTAGTGGAAACATGTTTCCTCTATTTTTTTCGAGTTTTCATGTAAAGGTCTTCACAGATGGGATAAGTTTTTCTCAGTCGAACGTAAAAAACTATACCAAGTTTGCTCATAAAACTAAATGAAAATGGAATTTGTCTATTTTCGTGGAAAGAGAACATTTATTATCGTCAGGAATGTTTTTTCCTCTTTTTTTAATTAGTTGCTTTATTATAGGAGTCGAGTTGATGTTAAATAATCCAGCGCAGAACGGCGGGTAAGTTCTCGACTCGGCACAGTCCCAGCTGGAGCATCATACGCGAAGTTAAACAAAACTGTTTTCCATCCCAGAACGAGAGGCCTATTGGAGGCGTTGGGGAACTGTCTTGTCTGTGACAGCTCGTCGCCGCAGTTGCGCCCCCTAATCATTAGGAGCGACTGTGTCACTATACTTTAAACGACCAAGATGCATTTGGGAAAACCACCCTTTCATCTCCTATTGTTTAGTTAACTATATCCGCTTTTGTGTTGATGAAGGACCATCGCTTCAAGGCGGACAGTGGCCATCACGAGCCACAAGGCTACCAGTGGAGTAGCTCCCTTCTGCAGTCCATCCACACTGCATATGGAGAGAGGGCCTCGGTTTTCGGCAGTTTGTGATTGTACATGGAAGAGAACGCATGTTCTACTACCACCCCTCTGTAGTCTTTTAGGACGACGATTTTCCCCATTACATGTGCTGCATTGTGACCCTTTCAATATGAATGCTGGTCTTTTCACGAAAATTTCGAAGTGTTATTAGAACTGTGACGCATGTTTTCCATCAGCTGTGATAGCATGTATTGGCTTCGTTTAGCTGGGCTGTAGGGTGATTTTTAGTAGAAGTGTGTAGTGAACTCTGATGTCAGACAGTGATAGATGATGTATGCTTGCAGGTAATATACTTTTTAACTTCCTCTCTGTCCAACACCAGCATCTAGTCAGCTGAGCTTATATCCCACCAAAAAGAACAAACATAGTATCTTAAACCTCAGCCTTTTTTCCCTTAGTTTGTAGGTGTAGGGTAGAGTTTGAGTGTTTCTGTCGCTGGTTTCGAGTGCGACTGCGAATTTTTTTCCCAGCAGGATAACACCTGTTGGATGGTATCGTCTGTTTTTGCAGCGTATTGCGCTTTTTTTGCCGTCCTTGTGTAACACTATGCCTATAGTTATGTAATTAGGTCCAATCACTGTGATTAATTGCGTAATTAGGATCGATATTTGGGTCAGTTTCGAGTGGTATTGCGAAGTTTTTTCCCAGCAGGATAAGACCAGTTGTATGGTATCGTTAGTTTTTGAGCTGTATTGCGATTTTAAGCCATCTTTGAGCAGCGCTATGCATATAGTTGTGTAATTAGTACCGATCTTTGTGATTAATTACGCAATTGGGATTGATATTTGCGTCAGTTTCCCGACCATAATAAATAAAGTACACTAACTTAACCTTCTTCTCTCGCATCTGGACAGTTTCCACGTGTTAGGGGATGCACTTGGGCTTTCCATCCAGTAGAATCAGGGTTCGAGTCGTTTTTTATGTGCACTGAGCGCTTGTGCACTGCATTATTTGCGGGTGTTTAAGCGTTGTGAACATGTTCGCATAGATTTACACATGCATTACTTCGGTGATCTATGAGTAGTTTACACGTGTGTATGCTGTGTACTGGATTATTTCGGTAATTTATGAGTTGTTTTAGTCTCTGCACATCAGTGTAGTGCATTATTTACGAGTAGTTTCCAAGTCTGTTAACTGTATATTGTGACCGCAAGTACACTCCTTCCTTTCTCCAGCAGCCCAGAACAGGCTGATAGAAGTAGGGCAAACTTCGTTGTGGCGCACTTTGTTAGTGCAGATTGCCTACATCAGGGGCTGGTATGCACTCAGAGACAAATCTATTGTTCTCCTTTGATTGACAGGTACTTAGCCTATTGTTCTCCTTTGGTTGACAGGTACTTAACACCTATTGTTCTGCTAAAAGAATCCTTCCTTTTGATTGACAGGCACTTAATTTATTGTTCCCAAACCCCCTCCCACTCCCCTGCCCTTTCAGGAAACCTCCCCCTCGCTGCTACAAGTACACTTTCAGGTCTGAGTTACTGGAATAGCTCCTCTCACTTTTATCAATTTGATTGACTACTTAATTAAATTGATCAATTAATAAACCTCTCACTCACTGGTAAACCCCCCCTTCTCTCTCCTCCCCAGAAAATGGCGAGAAGTTCAAATTCCATCAGGACAATGCAACACACCATGACTACCTCCACTAACCTAAGAAAAAGGCGGGAAAAATGTCACTTTGGCTACCTCCACCTCTTCCTAGGAATTGGCTGGAAAAGGACTCAACCGGTGCTGGATAGGATGGACATAAGTCTTTATTTTCAGTATTTATTTAGACAATTAGACACAGTACCGCCATCAAGTGTGTTCACCCTGAGGTCCAGAGTCCAACAGACATAGTATACAGTACTGCCACCAGAGGGTACTGTCATCCCTTCCATGATTTAATCCAAGATGGCGGTCTGGTGATGGAGAGGAAGGATCTCAGAACAGGAAATTCAAGGGTATATTGTTTATTTATAGAAAATTCAGTTTGTGGGGGTTAGATTTCCCTTGTTCATCATTCTCTGCTGTTTGGAAACATGTAGGTCCTTTAAGAAGTAATTACATGGGGCAAACATGTTGCATAACCTAATGTTTGGCACTGTATTCTGGGTATCTTAACCTAATGTTTGGCCCTTTGTCGGCACTTAACCTATTGTTCTGTTAAGTGGTTTCCACATCACCCCCATTTCCTTAAACTATTGTACCACCTTTGATACCAAATTAAGTTTTTAGATATGTCCTCCCACCAGCTTCTGTTACACTTTTCGAATGTCACATGCTTTTGAACGCCATTTCTGGCACATTCTTCTTTGTGACCCACCCCCTTAACCTACTGTACTGATCTTACATTGATATAAAAATTTATGCAAATTAATGAAATCGATATTCTTCACACGTATGGGGTAGATTTTTTTTTATTCACAGCATCCTATTGGTCAGTGAAATCGATGGAATATAGTTTAAACAAAAGACAGTTAATAAAAAACACATCCCACCAATCAATGCCCTATGCCAACACTGCCAACTCTGCAGATATCCCCAGGGATGCATCGGCAGTCCCCGCAAAGAGACTACGTGGCTGTCAGCTGTCAAGTGACACTTTGGTGTCAGTTCGGGTCCCGCAATGATGAGGCGGAGGCATCTCTTTCATACATGGCACCCGAGAATTACCTGTCGAAACATGTGTTCACCTAGGTACCATTGTTGACACAGTGACGCATAGCTGTGGTGCGGGTCCAGCACTGAGAGAGATGTTGCAAAGCTTCCCAGAATAGCACAGGGTGCACTCCTCCTAGCAATCCTAATGGAGCAGCTCGTCCATCACTGAATTTACCCATCAAACTGCTGCTGCTGCCGGTGTGGGAGCACTGTCCGCCTTTTTTTTTTTACTGTAGATGAGACTTTCAGCAGCAAAGCTATTTTGTGCGCATTGCCATATTGCACTGGCAGTTAAATCCCGTCAAAAGTTGTCTACAGATCATCAAAAACATACAAGACTCTCAAGAATACTGGGAACCACGAACATATTTACCAGTGTAACTGCAATTAAATATTACTATTGCTGCTGCAGTCTGATACCGATCGATGAGCAGGTAATGTCTCCTCTTGACAGCTGTGGTTCTGCAACAAATCTCAGTATCTATAATTTCCACGTAAAAATCTCTCTCATACCCTTGTGATTATCAATACACTGAATCTATATGTCCCTCACAATACAACACACACTCATTTTCTCTGGTCATGCCACAACATCAGATGCAGTAACATTACACTGAAATACATACGCATTTTGAGTGTAGGCTTAGCATAATTTTTTCAGGTGCTGTACAGATATACAAAGGTAACTGCACTGTTTGTGTAAAATGATGCAAAAGGGATGATTTTGTATGGCACAGGATACGAATTGTATGTTTCCTAATGGACACAGTACGCGGTGATATATTGCTGGGTTAGAGATCGGTTTCACGCTTCAATATTCAAGTTCATGTCCTCAGTGACAGAGCAGTGTAATTTTGTAAGAGTGTTTCCGTATTTGACGACCTGTAGGCCACTTTGCAAGGTTTAATTGTCGGTGCACATCCTGCTGCTTGAATGTAAAGATGCCTTGGCTTATGTTCGACATACGTTTGTGGGAAGTAGTCAAATTAGTATTCACATTAAAAAACAAAAACAAAACGTATGTCTAGTCGTAATGGAAGGATAGATTAGACATGGTGAATTGTGATTTCAATGCACTTCGGAGTATATTTGAACAAAAGTGGTGATAGATTCATTTCGTGAACAGCTGCACAATATAGCAATGCAAGTGTTCAATTGGACCTGCTATAGTGTGCAAACAGACCAGGCAATACAGCTGTAACAATATGTCCCCTCTTCGGATCCCCTAAGCATACCCTTGCATTTCCCATGTTGTTCTATCAATAGTGATGTCGATTACAGTACACCAACACTCGTCCATGATGTCTTTCCAAGCATTTCATCTGTGGGTGCGGTATTCATCATCACATAGTGCCGGATGCCTGTCCTTCATGACACTTGTTTGAGAGAACCTTGGCAGGATGCAGCACCTTCCAGAAGCGCTGATTCGAAGACTTTGTCAGACAATTTCCTAGGACTGAGGAGAATCGAGACATATAGGCGGTGTGAGAGAATACCATATAAGCACATGCACTGTAGGTATACTAGTGGCACTAGATATTTCCCTGCGAGTTCAGGCAGTCATCCACTCTCGACTCATGACCAGAGCGCCCTCAGTGGATCGAAAAATGTTTCAAATGGCTCTGAGCTCTATGCGACTTAACTTCTGAAGTCATCAGTCGCATAGAACTTAGAACCAATTAAACCTAACTAACCTAAGGAGATCACACACATCCACACCCGAGGCAGGATTTGAACCTGCGACCGTAGCGGTCGCTCGGCTCCAGACTGCAGCGCCTAGAACCGCACGGCCACTCCAGCCGGCTCAGTGGATCGGAGTCACTCTCAGAACTGTTGTGTAATGACAGGTTCGTTTCCCCCTCGGCACAAACGCATTGCTTTTTCTGGTCCAGACCTTATTGCTTGCTTTTCTACACACATATCCAGACTCTGGGATTACAAGAACATATGTAATTTCACATGCTTTTCCATAATATTATACCCCTTTCGCGGTACTTCTCGATACCAGGCACATAGCAATATCGCTTGCATAGCAGTATCGCTCGCACAACATAATTCCGAAGATATGTATTGGAAATATTTCTCTACAAAGCCGAAACCTTAGCGAGATGGAGCGTGCTGTAAACCACTGAGTAACTAGAAACGTATCCACTCCGCGAAGACCTTTACGTGAGAACTCGAAAAAAATTAGAGGAAACTGATATTTCCAATCGCGAATACCGATGTTTGTGATGTAACACATATACAGAAAACAGAGCAGACGTTCTGTAAACGAGGGGAATATGTGGGGTGGAGGCGACTTGATACAATCGAGTACAGTTCTGTACTGTACCTCCCGATCAGTGCATTTGCTCTAGGTGTTGGCAGCTGTACTACATTTACAAGCAATTTTAGAACCTGTAACGAGAGGTTATGTCGTGATCGCAGGGGTAGTACTGACATAAAAAAATTGATATAACTCTGGAAAATAACGAATACATTGATGGAATATACATCGAAATGCGGGAAAATTGAGAAAGTGTTTGCGAGTCTTTTGCTTGGGGCAGAACAATTTGTACATGGGGACAAGCATGCTACAGCAAGAGGCGAAAACATCGACATGGAAGCGTAGGGAACCAGGGAAACAGTCAGTTTTTTCCATCAAGGCAGCATTTACTGTATGTCTATTGAGGTACCAGTGATACACGCGAGTTGACTACTGTAGATGACGCTTTTCAGGAAATGACTGTAGAAGAATACTTTAGAGTTGATAGCGTAGTTGATTTACGTAAAATGCTTCGAACTCTCTCTGTCTGGAGCTCCATCATGCATAAAAATCACCCATTTCTTGTTCTTCCTAACCGTCTGCTATTACATCACAACACTTTCAAATCTGTTACTATACACCGATAAGGGGTGCTAATCTCCTCAACATGGGTGCATCTGGAGAAATCTTGTGTACTTGGATGTGTGAGGACTTGGCTAGCTCCATTCATTCATGAGACGTGGAATGTAGTGGTATACTTCTGGTCGGTTGCAGACTACACCGGTAACAGTGCTGCAGGGCAGGTTGATCAATGACAGTGTGAGAGAGTCTTTCGGTCTCTAACTGTACCCTAAGACTGCGAGAATGCTCTGTAACCCCCATCAGCATAGAGATAGATCGTAAACTAAACACTATGCTCAAGGTGTTAGCAAATATGTAGAGCACTCTCTGGTATACTGTGATGATGTATGTGATTGACAATTAACAGTGAATGGACATATTGGATAATCATCTATCTACATTTGCAATGATACTCGCAAAGTATGTTTAGCTACGATACTGTAATAGGGAAACATGCTGTCGCAGTATTATTCGGTGCTGAAATTACAGTAAAATTGCTGAAATTGTTTGCACTATCAACTATGATGCTTATTATTAGAGTACATCGATGGTGTCTTTTCCACGCCATCCGACCACTAGTACGCTGTTGGTTACCACATAATGACTGACTGGCATCGCTTGTTTGAGTTGCAGGAAGAGTTTTGATGGAGGGGTAACACCTTCTGGGGATGGTTAGCACCGAAACAGCGATTGCGTACATGAGTACAATATGAGGAATCAGTCGAAATGGAACGTAGAGCCATCAGCTATTCCGTTGCTGTGAGAAATGAGTTTAAATGTAGAGGTCGTCAGTCACTTTCGGACATAAGTTTGGAAGCTCTCCACAACGTCGCCAAACTCTTCCAGTTTACTTATGTTGTAACTGTCTTGTATTTAAAATCATCCAGTGTGTGTGGCGTGTTACGGTAGCCGCAGGGACAACATGATTTACACCGTGCGACATCTAGTTTTCTGCGAGAGGCCGTGGATCAGAACATGTTAATGTCAGTTTAGAACCTGACACAAACCTCGCACTCGTGGCGGAAAAACTTAACGTATGGCAGTGAGCAAAGCGTGTTACAGCAGAAAAAAACTGTCCTTCAAACGACGACACCGGGTCACACGGAGCGTCTCTTGCGACTTACAGTGTAATCTGTGGGATTCAGTCATCCTCCTACAGTATAGGTGATGATACTTTAAACTGCTCTGTGCAGTGGATCAATACTTCTATATTTAATAGGATCACCACATGTGCTCGATGCCGGCACGCATGACGCATTTGTTTTCGATATATGGGAGGAAAGAGATGCGGTAAAAAACTTATTGAGTTCTCTATCGGATGAAGTAAGTGGAGCTTTTATAGTTGGTAATTTTTCTATGGTGGATGGAACAGAATAACTATGATAGAATGTTGGGGTGATAGATGTGAATGGGCCCTGAGGGACGTGGATCTGTAGTACCTGCTTGTAGTTTGGGGAAGCACCACAGTGCAGTAGCAAAATCCAAGTCCTTCCCCCAGTTCCCATACTGTCTTTTATACTACCTCATGTTGCAGAAGCAGGCTTCGTTTCCGTCGAATGGTCAAAACACAGTTCTGCCGCAGTAACTCAGCTTCACCTGTTTCTATACAGGTTGCAGAAGGTGGTAGATATAGCTTTCTCTGACTTCTACTCAGTTCCGACTTACCTTTGAACTATTACATGCGCAAAGCTGCAGGGACGGTAGTGTTGTGTCTGAGGGGTAGTTGCAAGATGCATTGGGGCTACCTAAAACCATGTTGGAATTTTGCTGTAGCAGATAGGTCCGAGAAAGGTGGCTCGTTTCGAGATATGAGACTGCGAGAAATATCATTCACTAGTGGCTGTAACCATTAAAGGACTTCTCCATAGGATCCAATGCAGGTATATGGTTGAATGGAAAGACTTGATTCCAAATCATAGACATCATTTCTACTGAAAGCGTAGCATAGATATCTGAAAAGCAAGTGTACATTTCTTATGACCTCAATCATTACACCATCTACTACTGTTTGTAATCCTTCTCAATTAATCATTGTCTATAACTCAGTGGATATATCGCAGAACCTCTGACATGGCATTTAGACAGAGTGCAGTACACATACCAAAGAAATATCGAGTGGTGGTGGTGTGACGGAGTTGAAAATACCGGTTTCATACCATGCTCCTTAGCCAAATCACTTTCAAAATTCGGTAATTTTATTACGAGGGTGCACCGTCGGCGACGTGTAACCGCGCTGCTGGTCTGATAATATAAACTCCGGCGATCACCGTCTATATTCAGTGAATGGGAATGTCGTGTGGCTAGGGCCTCCCGTCGGGTAGACCGTTCGCCTGGTATTTGTCTGGAAAAACCACGTCATTCGTAGGTAATGCCATACGTGAACTTATAAAGCCAGTATAGGTTTTACATGGATACTTGTGTGCACCTGTGGAATCAAGACCATTTGTGATGGTAATATGGTTGTGTTTCTTTTAAAAATATAGCGGTTTGTAACACGATTATGACTCTCTTTCTAAGGCATGGTGGTAGCATTCGCAAGAAAAACTTATGAGGCATGTCCACCCATCACTGATTTTAGGTCCATATTATTTTGTACTGCCATCTATCAGTTACTAATGAAGTATTATACTTAGTAGTAAGGGGTGCGTGATAGGTTCGCCATGAGCATCAGCCTTATAAATATGTGTTTGTGTTCCGACATGTGCAAAGGAAATGACTATGTCCAGTCATAAGGAAGGTATGGATTTGAAGTGTACTGTGATAGCAAAGGGAAGAGTATCTCATGTCATATTTCTATTTTCAGAGCCACAGCCGTCAGCAGGGTGTATTTCTGATACTTCGCTCATTGACGAATGTCGTTCAACTGAGGCTGCAATTGTAACATTTAGTTGTAGGTACAGGGATAAAATATATATGAGGTCGGTTGTTTTCCTAGGACGATTCTGTCCATGTGTCCTTGACGTGCAGCGCCAGGGACCTCTGGTGGGAATGATTCACATTTCCCGTTAATGATAGGAACCGTCCGAATGGAGAGGCGTGTTGGAGTGCTGGAATGTAGCTGCCTTAACCGTGTTGTACTCCAGGCGCCCGAGTAGTGAGCTAATACTTAGTATGTGTTGGATAGCTTTCATGATCATGTGGAAATTTGAGAAGATTCAATACGGATGTGTGTTTGTACTGGACCGTTATTCCCTTCCTACGTAAATTGTTTCAGTTGACTGCTTCTGCACATTTCGTGCCTTTATTTATCTGAGGGAACATCGATTGTGGTGTGTGCATCTAGCACGTGCAAGAAACGTCTGCTGGTTCTCTAGACATGAGAAACACCTTAGTTGACTTTGTAAATTATATTGATGATTAGGAACTTGTTACATCACTGACATTGGTATTCGCGAGTTGAAATATCAGTTCCCTATCTGTATCTTTGGAATTATGTAGCCCGAGCGATACTGCTATGGAAGTGATATTGTTATGTGCTTGATATCGAGAAGTACCGCGAAAATGGTATAGTATTATGGCAAACCATGCGAAATTACATATTTTCTTGTAATCCCAGAGTGTGGAGATGTGTGTAGAAAAGCAAGCAAGTAGATCTGGACCAGAAACAGTAACACGTTTGTGCCGAGGATGAAACGAGCCCGTCTATGCACAACAGTTCTGAGAGTGACTTCGATCCACTGAGGGCACTCTAGTCATGTGTCGGGAGTGGATGACCGCCCGACCTCGCAGGGAAATATCTAGTGCCACGAGTATACCTACAGTGCATGTGCTTATGCTGTCTCTCTTCATGGTATATGTCTCAATGATGTAAAAGGGATGATATTGTATGGCGCAGGATATGAATTGTATGTTTACTACATCAACACGGTACGTGATGATATATTGCTGGGTTAGAGATCGGTTTCACGCTCTAATATTCCAGCTCATGTCCTCAGTGTAAAGGTACCTTAGCTTATGTTCGACATACGTTTTTGGGAAGTAATCAAATTACTATTCACATCAAAAAACAAAAAAAAGTACGTATGTCTAGTCGTAATGAAAGGATAGATTGGACATGGTGAATTGTGATTTCAATGCACTTAGGAGTATATTTGAACAAAAGTGGTGATAGATTCATTTTGTGAACAGCTGCACAATACAGCAATGCAAGTGTTCAATTGGACCTGCTATAGTGTACAAACAGAACGGGCAATACAGCTGTAACAATATGTCCCCTCTTCGGATCCCCTAAGCATACCCTTGCATTTCCCTTGTTGTTCTATCGATAGTGATGTTGATTACAGTACACCAACACTTGTCCATGATGTCTTTCCAAGCATTATGTCCATGGGTGCGGTATTCATCATCACCCATAGTGCTGGATGCCTGTCCTTCATGACACTTGTTTGAGAGAACCTTGGCAGGATGCAGCACCTTCCAGAGGCGCTGATTCGAAGACTTTGTCAGATAATTTCCTAGGACTGAGGAGAATCGAGACGGTGTGAGTGTAGGCATAGCATAATTTTTTCAGGTGCTGTACAGCTATACAAAGGTAACTGCAACTGTTTGTGTAAAATGTGTATATATTGCAGTGTAATGTTACTGCATCTGATGTTGTGGCATGGCCAGAGAAAATGAGTGTGTGTTGTATTGTGAGGGACGTTTAGATTCAGCGTATTGATAATCGCAAGGGTATGAGAGAGATTTTTACGTGGAAAACTATAGATACTGAGATTTGTTGCAGAACCACAGCTGTCAAAAGGAGACATTACCTGCACATCGATCAGTATCAGACTGCAGCAAAATGTGTGTGAAATCTTATAGGACTTTACTGCTAAGGTCTTCAGTCCCTAAGCTTACACACTACTTAACCTAAATTATCCTAAGGACAAACACACACACCCATGCCCAAGGGAGGACTCGAATCTCCGCCGGGACCAGCCGCACAGTCCATGACTGCAGCGCCTTAGACTGCTCGGCTAATCCCGCACGGCAGACTGCAGCAGCAATAGTAATATTTAATTGTAGTTACACTGGTAAATATGATCGTGGGTCCCAATATTCTTGAGATTCTTGTATGTACTGGATGATCTTTAGACAAGTTTTGATGGGGTTTAACTGCCAATGCAATATGGCGATATGCACAAAATAGTTTTGCTGCTGAAAGTCTCATCTGCAGAAAAAAAGGGTGGACAGTGTTCCCACACTAGCAGCAGCAGCAGTTTGATGGGTAAATTCAGTGATGGATGGGCTGTTCCGTTAGGATTGCCAGGAAGAATGCACCCTGTGCTATTCTGGGAAGCTTTGCAACATCTTTCTCGGTGCTGGACCCACATCACAGCTATGCGTCATTCCACCAGCAACGGAACCTAGGTGAACACGTGTTTCGACAGGCATTTCTTGGGTGTCGTATTTGAAAGAGATGCCTCCGCCTCATCCTTGTGGGACCCTAACTGACACCAATGTGTCACTTGGCAGCTGACGGCCATGTCGTCAGTTTGCAGGGACTGCTGATGCATCCCAACTCCCGGGGACATGTGCAGAGTTGGCAGCATCAGCGTCGGGCATTGATTGGCGTAATGTGTTTTTTATCAGCTATCTTTTGTTTAAATTATGTTCCATCGATTCCACCAATCAATAGGATGCTGCAAATTAAAAAAAAATCTACCCCATACATGTGAAGAATATCGATTTCATTAATTTGCATAAATTTTTTATATCAATGTGGTGTTAGTGGTATAATAGTTAAGGGCAGAGTGTGCATGAGTGGGTGACATGGAGTAGAACAGCAGGTTAAGTGCAGAACACTACGTTAAATTTGTAGAATTTTTGTGTAAAATGGAGTACAGTAGTTTAAGTGGGTGGGTGGCAAAGAAGAATGCGCCAGAAATGGTGTTCAAAAGCATGTGAGATTCGAAAAGTGTAACAGAAAATGGTGGGTGGACATAACTAATCACTTAATTTGGTATCAAAATCGGTACAATAGTTTAAGGGGGGTAGGACGTCAAACAGGCCTAGTAAGAGAGACTGTTCGATGAATTTTGCACAGCATACAAACCATACTTACAGGTGTCTGAAACTCTAGAATCTATTTAATTTATGAAAAAATGAATGAGCTGTTACGTTTTAAACTTTATGTTTAGAAAAAAAATCAAATTTTGTAGTTAAATATCTCAACTTTTACTAGTTTTTAATAAATTTGGAAAATTCTAGAGATTCATACACCTGTAAATATGATTTGTATGCTGTACAAAATTCATCAAAGAATCTCTCTTAGTCGTGAAGAAAAATGTGCCTATAGCAACAAAAGCAGCCAACAATAAGTGAAAAAATGATGAAATTTCATAAGTAAAAAAATTATTTTTTTAAGTTTTTGCACTTCCACTGCTATGAGTGTGAATCCTGAATCCTCCCTGGTCATGATGACAAAGTTTTATTAATTTATTTGTAAAAGTATAGACAGTAGAAAGTAAAATGTCCTGTGGTGCCTCTCCTGCTCCAAGTTGTCCCATTGACGTCCTACCCCCCTTAAGGAAATGGGGGTGACATGGAAAACCACTTAACAGAACAATAGGTTAAGTGCCGACAAAAGGCCAAACATTAGATTAAGACACCCAGAGTAGAGTGCCAAACATTAGGTTGTGCAACATGTTTGCCCCATGTAATTACTGCTTAAAAGACCTACATGTTTCTAAATAGCAGAGAATGATGAGCAAGAGAAATCCAACCCCCACAAACTGAATTTTCTATAAATAAACAATATACCCTTGAGTTTCCTGTTATGAGATCCTTCCTCACCACCACCAGACCGCCATCTTGGATTACATCATGGAAGGAACGACAGCACCCTCTCGTGGCAGTACTGCATACTAGGTCAGTTGGACTCTGGACCTCAGTGTGAACACATTTGATGGCGGTACTGCCTCTAATGTTTAAATACAGCCTGAAAATAAAGACTTATGTCCATCATGTGCAGCACAGGCTGAGTCCTTTTCCAACCAATTCCTAGGAAGAGGTGGCAATCAGATGACTTCTGTCAAATTGATAAGAGTGAGAGGAGCTATTCCAGTAACTCAGACCTGAAAGTGTCCCTGTAGCAGTGAGGGGCGAGGTTTCCTGTGGGGCAGAGGTGTTGGAGGGGGTGGGGGAACAATAGGTTAAGTGTCTGTCAGTCAAAAGGAAGGATTCTTTTAGTAGAATAATAGGTGTTAATTACCTGTCAATTAAATGAGAACAATAGGTTTGTCTTTGAGTGCATACCAGCCCCTGATCTAGGCAACCTGCCCTAAGAAAATGTACCACAATGAAGTATGCCCTACTACAGCTGATTCCTTTTCCCATCTAGTTTCCTCTCCAGACTGCCCGGGGGATGAGGAGGCTGGGGCACACATGTAGCTGATAAAAACACATGGTGTTATCATGATGCTCCTATTGACTGACCTGCAAGATCACATGACCTATCACGGCACCCTCTAATGGTAAACTCGCAGGCTACCTCAGTTCTTTGGTCTGCTTGGTTCGGAGGCAGTTATCTCTTGTGTGGTGGGAGTTTATATGTAGGTTTTAGAAATGACGTACAGTTCTATCAGGAACAGATGTTTCCTGCATTGTGTAATGCATCTTTATTGCAAATCATTTATTTGCAAGTCCGTATTCTTCCTCCTTCCTCTTCATATGCTCAAGCATTTATGCTCGCTTCCATTCTTCATGCACTCCTTGGCTGAATGAGTGCGTGTAATACAGCTATTAGAACTCCCCTTGTCTGGCACCAACATCTCTCTAATTGAACACATGCTCTTTCCACACTGACAGCTCAACAAGCACTGATATCTCAGCCTCTTGTGGTGGTAACACCACACTAAGTCACTACTGCTGTAGGTAGATAACAAATATAAACAAATATAAACAAATTTAAACAAGTTATATTCGAACTGAAATACATCATGAGCAGTCCCCAGTGGGGTCAGCACCACACTAAGTCCCTCAGCTGCAGGAGTAAACTCTTAGAGCAAAATTCCCTCCAAAATTCAAATTTTCCCGCCCATTTTCCAAGAGGATGACGCACCATCATGTAAAAAGTCGGAAAGGGGGGGAAGGGACTGTCGAGTGACCCGTAGAAGCACATAATTCAAATTTCCCGACAGGGGGAGTGGCAGGGGTGTATATCACTTTCCCGCCAAAAACCATCATTTTGGATACCGGTAATCGCATCGTCAGCTGTCGTCACGACCGCCATCTTGGATGATGTCATACGCTGTTGCCAAGTCTACAGGCAACCATCTTGGATGACGTTATCGCCGCCATCTTGCATACATCTGGGAACATTGGAGAGTGGGGTGGAGTCGGCCTTGTTCCACTACTAATGCCCACAACTACGCATTTACTGCTACTTGCATTCGACTTGAATAATGCAGCTAATAACACCACTTTTAAAGCTGCATTAAACCTTGATGGTAGCTCAACATGCGATGCAGATGTTGATGATAGTGGAATCTCAAAGCCTGGAAACAGTTTCACATTCTGAATTGATTTCTGTATGGATGTATCAAGTGCACTAAGCAATGTTAGTGTCTTGATGATCAGTGTATGTATTGGATATATTGGAAACTCAAAGGCTGGTAACAATTCTGTTTCCTGCTGTGATATATCAGGCACTGCATCATGGAGTCGGTCTGTGTGCTGAATTGATTTCTGCTGCTGCTCAGATGTATCTAGCACTGCATTGCATACATCATGGAGCTGTTGTGCTCAGGGAGAAATAAGTGAAAACCTTGAAAACACATACTCATACACGCAAAATGAATAATAAGCATTGAATACAGGCGACTGCATGAATAATTTTTTTCTATCAGGAAGAGGTACATTTCTGAGGACACGTTATGATGATGACCACCCTTCCTGTGGTGGCTCCACTTGATGCCTAGTACGCCGATGGACTCCGAGGATGAGTTATGGAGGTAGAAGGTGTAGGTAGACAACTACCTCAGAAACTGGGACAACTATTTTGGAATAGTAATGTTGCAGGCTACGTTCATATCCCTAGGTCTACCATCTTGGTTCGCCATCTGGGATTATATTATCATCGATGATATCATGGCTCTCCATCTTGCATTCTAACATCATTGATGACATCATGGATCGCCATATTGGATTCTAAACTTAGAACCATTCAGACTGTGCCAGTCAGGATCGCTATCTTGGGTTGCTCACCATGCATTAAGGTTACTCATCCTGTTTACAGTTTTGGGGGTGGGGGCATTTTTCTACAGTTCTTGCTGAAATATATAGATGTATGGAGTGAAGTGTTACATACTCTCCACTGTGCAGTGCACAAATTTTTCAATTTCCCACAATATTTCCACTTCATATGGAATACTCGAAGCCCAAACTAGTCTAAAATATTTCAGAGCAGCCTGCATAAAATTAAATGTCTCACAACGTTAAATAATACTAATTTTGAAGACCTATGAAACAAAACTGACAAAATCAGGAAACTCACAGACAAACAAACCAGACTGCAAACGAGAATCAACAAACACACAATAGGAAAGGTAATTTCCGATGAAGAAAGAATGAGATCCAAGAGAATGAAGAAGTACTGGGCTGACAGGAAACTGATAATTTCTTTGTATAAAGTTAGATACGGTGGCCAATGAAGGTCATAAAATGTAAATAATAATAATATTAATACTAGTTTTGATGATTGTTAGAAGTATTTCATTTCATTAGAAAATATTTCAATGTTCTTCAAGTTATCAGGCATGTAGTATTTTCCCAGGACTGTGTGGACTGTCGTTTCACATCACATCTCCTGACACCAGCAGAAAGACCCTTGTTGGAGAAATCATACATTCGTTCATCAGAAAATGATTTAGAAATACTTTGGACCATGTATGTAGCTAACAGAAGTCCCAATACACCACCAATTGATTACCATAAAAAATGAAGTAGCATCCCCTCTAGAAGTTAATAGTCCATCAAATGAAAATGCGTATGGGATGATGTGAAGTATACCATTTGCTTGTTAGATCTGGTTATAGATCTAGCTGTTCAGTTTTTGGAAACTTGTGATAGGGTCTTACGGGGCCAAACTGCTGAGCTCATCGGTCCCTAAGCTTACACACTACTTAATCTAACTTAAACTAACTTACGCTAAGGACAACACACACACACACACACCCATACTCGAGGGAGTACTCGAACCTCCGACGGGGGGAACCGCACGGACCATGACAAGACAGCTCAGACTGTGCGGCTACCCTTCACGGCTCTTCAGTTTCATAGCTTTAGCGATTGTAAGTGAGTGGCAGTGTAAGTATAACTGACAACTAATTGTGAAAAGCTAGTAATTAAAACCAAAACCGTGACTGAAAAGCCGACGTAACTAGATGGAAAAAATGGAAATGAACGTTTGGCATCATTGGCTGGGAGGCCCCTTGCGGGGCAGGTCCAGCCGCCTTGGTGCAGCTCTCATTACGTTAGACTCCACATTGGGCAACTTGAGCGCCGGATGGGGATGAAATGATGATGAAGACAGCACAACACCCAGTCCCTGAGCGGAGAAAATCACCGACCCAGCCGGGAATCGTACCCGGGCCCATAGGACGGCAATCCGTCAAGCTGACCACTCAGCTATCGGGGCGGACATGTAATTGAGATGAAGTGCCATCCTCGAGACTTACAGAGATTTGTAAGATTCATCATCAACGAATCTACTGCTATTTGCAGCGCTTGTAGGTGTACAAATCTTTCACACTGCTTCTCTCTGAAATTACAAAACTGTTATCTTAGATGGTGTTAGCCAGAAATGATTTTGTTAGAAATGATTAGAAATTCCTTGGAAACGTTTGGTATCCGCACCTGCCGTTTATATGTAATGAGATATGGGACATGTTCAGTCCCATATAAGGAACCGTTTCCTCTGAATTGTAGGGAATGGCCTTGTGTGAAAACTCTTATCCTAAAAGAATCTGCTCTGTCACATCTATATTTGAAGACTGTTTTGAATAAACCGAAATGTTCAGTTACACAGCTGTAGCGATCTGTTCATTGACAGGAAGTGGCGATATTCTGTCAACACTATGCATATGTTTCTCGAATATCATCTGCGAAATCAAAGTGCTACATTCCCGCATAGTCATGTCCGAAAAGAGAGATAAAATTAGGATCTTGGCATCTTGTCAAAGAGGCAGAAAATTTTATATATTTGGCTGCCATCTAAACTTGACAAAAACATGCCCTGCCGTCAAACAGAAGTCCCACATCCTATCAAACTAATATGGTCATTGAAACATTTCACAGTTCTTTTATTTCACAAAGTACAATTCTAATTCGAAAATATTACACATTAAAAAATGGATTCTTCGTTTTGTGTCACAAATTCAGAACATATCAGTGCTAACAGTAACATTCTCGTCTTGTGTGACACAGAATCGACGATGGAATGTGTACTGATTTGCTATTTAGCAGCCATTGTCATTCTTCAAGAACTTGCTGTTAATCTCACATGTTTTCTGATTTCTGCAGAAACAATACCACTTTGCTCGTGATAATTCGACGTCCGACTTACAAATTTAGTGGAAACGTCTGAAGTCATTATATTTAGCATGAAACGTACCAAACGATCGAGAAGTGATACTTCAGCGAGGTACCTATGTGAGAGGTGAATCGTTCATATGGCTGTCGCAACTGTAGTTTCTGTAAACTTCTGCATTAATGCTCCGCGAAATACGAGGTGCATTCAAGTTCTAAGGCCTCAGATTTTTTTTCTAATTAACTACTCACCCGAAATCGATGAAACTGGCGTTACTTCTCGACGTAATCGCCCTGCAGACGTACACATTTTCCACAACGCTGACGCCAAGATTCCATGGCAGCGGCGAAGGCTTCTTTAGGAGTCTGTTTTGACCACTGGAAAATCGCTGAGTCAATAGCAACACGGCTGGTGAATGTGCGGCCACGGAGAGTGTCTTTCATTGTTGGAAAAAGCCAAAAGTTACTAGGAACCAGGTCAGGTGAGTAGGGAGCATGAGGAATCACTCCAAAGTTGTTATCACGAAGAAACTGTTGCGTAACGTTAGCTCGATGTGTGGGTGCGTTGTCTTGGTGAAACAGCACACGTGCAGCCCTTCCCGGACGTTTTTGTTGCAGTGCAGGAAGGAATTTGTTCTTCAAAACATTTTCGTAGGATGCACCTGTTACCGTAGTGCCCTTTGGAACGCAATGGGTAAGGACTACGCCCTCGCTGTCCCAGAACATGGACACCATCATTTTTTCAGCACTGGCGGTTACCCTAAATTTTTTTGGTGGCGGTGAATCTGTGTGCTTCCATTGAGCTGACTGGCGCTTTGTTTCTGGATTGAAAAATGGCATCCACGTCTCATCCATTGTCACAACCGACGAAGAGAAAGTCCCATTCATGCTGTCGTTGCGTGTCAACATTGCTTGGCAACATGCCACACGGGCAGCCATGTGGTCGTCCGTCAGCACTCGTGGCACCCACCTGGATGACACTTTTCGCATTTTCAGGTCGTCATGCAGGATTGTGTGCACAGAACCCACAGAAATGCCAACTCTGGAGGCGATCTGTTCAACAGTCATTCGGCGATCCCCCAAAACAATTCTCTCCACTTTCTCGATCATGTCGTCAGACCGGCTTGTGCGAGCCCGAGGTTGTTTCGGTTTGTTGTCACACAATGTTCTGCCTTCATTAAACTGTCGCACCCACGAACGCACTTTTGACACATCCATAACTCCATCACCACATGTCTCCTTCAACTGTCGATGAGTTTCAATTGGTTTCACACCACGCAAATTCAGAAAACGAATGATTGCACGCTGTTCAAGTAAGGAAAACGTCGCCATTTTAAGTATTTAAAACAGTTCTCATTCTCGCCACTGGCGGTAAAATTCCATCTGCCGTACGGTGCTGCCATCTCTGGGACGTATTGACAATGAACGCGGCCTCATTTTAAAACAATGCACATGTTTCTATCTCTTTCCAGTCCGGAGAAAAAAAATCGGAGGCCTTAGAACTTGAATACACCTCGTAAACTTCCACATGCTTCTGAATTGCTTTGATCCCTTCCATTCATCCGATTGCCTCATTAGAAAGTTCATCGCTTTATATCTCTACTGGAGTAGTAACACATGACATAGCCATGTGATTTCCACTTAGCTGCTGGCTGGACACTTGAGTTATAGCATACATTTTCCTTCCACCAGATGGAGATAGTACTCTGTAGTATCACTGCTAGCCACCAGCACGAGTGGCACCAAACAAATGGGCCTATGGCTATCTGGCATCTCTGAGATATTTACCAAGCTACGGCAGCTTTGAATCTAATTGCTCTGAGCACTATGGGACTTAACATCTGTGGTCATCAGTCCCCTAGAACTTACAACTACTTAAACCTAACTAACCTAAGGACATCACACACATCCATGCCCGAGGCAGGATTCGAACCTGCGACCGTAGCAGTCGCACGGTTCCGGACTGAGCGCCTAGAACCGCGAGACCACTGCGGCCGGTTAGCTTTGAATCTCAGTGGCCCATTCTGGCCTATATTTTCATACTTCTCTTCGTACAGGAGGCGTCTCGGTCATGCATCTAGAACTGTTGACCGTATTTCGAGTTGAACTGCTGCATGCAGCGATGTTATTGAGTTTTAATTCCGTAAAAAATGTTGTTTTAGATATTTGCATTTGTTCTGTTTTTGATGGTCCCGTTTCGGCTTTTCACTTAGTCTAAAGATGTTTTGCTTTCAATGTGCTTAGTACACGTCTGGTATACATGTAATCTTCACGTGTTTGGATGCACCTATGGGGCTAGTTTAAGATAGCTGCTGTCCATAAGACACACATTTTTGTGGTGAATTTTTACAAGTATATTACCTCAATCTATTTTTTCTGGCTTCAAAACCATTTGCACAAGTTTTCCAAGATGACAAGTGTGGATTACACAATTTTTGAACTTCCCTGCAGAATGTTTGTGTGGGGAATAGGTCGTTATAAACCTAACAGAGTTTTGAATTTCGCTGCCATTTTTAAATATTGGTTAAAACATATGTTTGATGCTTTCATTTTCAAATTTCTCCTCCATATTAAATCGGGTCAATGGGCTATGACAGCAGCGCTATCGCAAACAGTAATACTATTGCTGGAGTTCAGAACTACTATTCTCCGATTCACATTAGAAAGATGAATCTGCAATATATGTGTGGCATCTCTGTACAAGGAGCTGTCACCAGTGGATGGTTGAACGACTGCAGGTCGAATGGGACTCGTGGGCTTTGGCTCAATATGGCCTGGCTTGAACTGGCCTGTCACAGCAGGGCACAGCAAGGTGCAGAGCAGGGGGCGGGGGATTTGTTTAAACATTTAGACTGCACTCGTTTTTAAACTTAAGACAGGTGAGCTGTAGGTTCATAGGACAACTAACAATTATTTTAATTCCCACCATTTTAAACTTAGGACCAGAGTTTATACTTCTAAACTTTCCCAGCATAGCACAAGTTGACAGATCCAAACTTAGGGTGACATCAGAGAGGAATTGCTTAAACTTTGGAGCTGGGCTAGCAACATTTTCACTTTTAGGGAAACAGGACTTCCATTATGAACAGAACTGGACTGAAATCGGATCAAACTGGTTTCTACCTGTTGGGTGAAGAACATGTTAACTTATCCGCAGGCTGAGACTATCATCCTTTATCTAAGAGATAAAGGCTATGGATAGACCCCCTCCCACCTCCTCCAATGGGAACATTTCTTGACTTGGTTGAGACAGTGCTCTTTGTCCTAGGATTGCTACAGAGGGTGACTAACACTCTTTGTCTCAGAACCATGGGCTGAGACTCTGTCATCTGTTGTGCAAGAGCTAGGCCTGGACTTGATGCCAGGGGGAAAATCCAGAATGTGTGGTAGCAATGCAGGGCATGCCAGTATCCCATGTCAGTCATGTTGGATTCCGACGTCAAAGAGTCTGTGCCTTTATGCAAAGGTAGCAATCTTGGGTCACGATCTTGCATTTTTTCACACCAACATGAAATTCAACATCTTGGATTTTTGAATTTGCCGCCAATTTATACTCAAGGCAAAAGCTCTATTACCACAGTGACATGATACAGTGTGGTGGGAAAACTGCTGTGGCACAGTGCGGCTATTTTTGATTTTCTCATCACATTTTGAATTTCCCACTATTTTATACATAGAGAAATTGGCCATGTCAGAGGGGTTGAGGGTGGGTGAGCAGTCTGAAATCTGGCAACGGCGAATAACATTACAGAGGAGGGGAAAATCTAGCAACCACTTATTCTGTCCCAGAACTCTTCTTGTATCGTCTGCTTAAGTTACCTGGAGTGGTCAGAAATAACTATAAAATCGGATAGTGAATATAACATTTTGCGCTTCGTTACAGGATCATTTAGTAATTGCGAAAGCGTTACAGAGATGACAGATAAACTCCAGTGGAAGACTTTGCAGGAGAGACGCTCAGTAGCTCGGTACGGGCATTTGTTGAAGTTTCGAGAACATACCTTCACCGAGGAGTCAAGCAGTATATTGCTCCCTCCTACGTATATCTCGCGAAGAGACCATGAGGATAAAATCAGAGAGATTAGAGCCCACACAGAGGCATACCGACAATCTTTCTTTCCACGAACAATACGAAACTGGAATAGAAGGGAGAACCGATAGAGGTACTCAAAGTACCCTCCGCCACACACCGTCAGGTGGCTTGCGGAGTGTGGATGTGGATGTAGATGTAGATGTAGCATTATTCATCAGAATGAAGGCAGATAAGACATTTAAGATGTTTACCTAATTATTTGTGTAAGCATGAACTCAGAATTTATAAATACATTTCACCTGTCTAAGGAATCTGCACTGAGTCATTTCGATCTTGTGAGTAAGAAATAGGATTGTATATTTGAAAGTGGATCAGCATTTGTTCTCTTATAGCATAATTTTACCGTGTGCTGTACCAGTTGTACACAGTGTTAATTGGGTCATACGGTTTTCTTACCCACATTTCAAAATTTTGTTTCAGTACTTCATTTCAAAATGAAAAGAACAATTTAGTAGTTTCATTTATGCTGAAAGAATCTCAAATTTATCTCCTGATTAATATTATCGTGTCCCTGTATTACCATTGCTACAGTATTTTTCGATTTGTCTGTTTCTTTCGTAAAAACAATACAAAATGGCCCTAGCAGTGGTTTAAAACCTTTTCTCTCAAGATTTATATTTGGATTGACGTAAACATACTACTTCTCCATCTAGTATTAGGAGTAGTTTCTTATGTTTCCACAGTGGAAGTACTTTTGTAGCATAAATTATTATTCTTGTCTCTCCCATTACGAGTGATGTTCTCTGTAAACAACCCAACAGGGGTCTGACAATTTTATATTATTTAGTGGAACTATGAAAATGACAGGTTCGTTAATACTGAAAAGAAACAAAACTGTCTTCCCTCACCATCATTTCCATTACTTTTGCTGGTGGGGACAGGTTTTTATAAACAATTAAGTCAGTATTTTTACTCCAGTTGTGACGACTGTATCTTCTAATTGTGCTCAGAATCTGTCGCCTATAAGTTCTGTATACTAAGAAAGAAATTCCTGTAGTCGCACTGCTCACCCCTTTTTATTTTTCTGTTTTAGAAATAACTATTCCACCAACGACTTAACTGCTGCTAACCATTAAGATATTTTTCTTTGGCAATTTTCTTTCTGTCACTTGAAGAATTTCATTGGTATCAACAAGAAGATATTGAGCAGGACTATCCTTTAGAGTCTCAGTGTCCACTGTGCTCCTTTGTACCTACATACATCAAGCAACCAAACGTACAGGAGAAAAATATTATAGCACAAGACAGCGTCTTAAAAATAGCTTTATTCCTATTAGTATCCAGTGCCATACGTGATCATTTATAAAAATGAATTCGCCAGTTGGTAAAATCATGGTTCATTCTGTGGTGCAGTTAAATGAATTTCGTACACTCTAATTAGGAACTGACTTCGTCACATGAATAGTAAAACTATGTAAATAACAAAATATATTTACAGCATGTTCATTTATCAAAAGGCTCCATACACAGCTATCAACACTGATGGCAATGAATTATCTGAAAATCCACTCTGCCGTCTGGTAGCTTACAAGGAATAGGTACTACAATATTTGACAGTAATTACCTTTTGTGAATTTTACCTATGTGCTATGTGATAACAATTGCTGGTGTGTGACTTTTCATGCCTTCCTGACAGATCTGTTGCAAATACACTGCTCGGGTTTGTCGCCAGATGGTATTGTGTAAATAGCAAAATATTTTATCGGTGCAAGGAATTTCAATTCCCTGTCTGGGATGGCCGGGCTGCAGCACAGGCACTGCTCTTCAGCCAAGAGACCATAAGTACATAACAGGAAGACTTAAAACAACATAAAGGAGAAAATATGGCAGGACGTAGATATAGAAAGGGGGAACACTATGGAAGAGTGTGTAGAAAAGGGGATGACTGTAAAAATGGAGGTAAAAATCTAAAAAAGTAAATTAGACGAAAAATCACACACTGTAACTATAAAAAGAACACAAAGCGAAGTACAGCTGGAGCATAAAGTCAAGCACACGATTAAAATCACAGCACTTGACGTCACTGTAGATTGACACTGAACACAACACTGACGTAGCACACTGATGACAAAGAACAAACTGCGAGCATCTGCCAAGGGTAGGGATACAAGGGAGAAGAGAAGAAAAGGGGGGAAGAGGTGGTGTTATAGAGGAGAAGAGAAGGGGAAGATAGGGTGGGGGAGCGCCGAAGGGTGCTGGGGAGGGAAGGAGGGGAGAGGAAAACAGTTGAGGAGGGACTGCAGAGACTCAAGGGCAAAGGAGGAGAAACCGCTCTGGAGAAAGAAGGGGAGGGACAGGGGGGCCCTCGAGAGGTGAGGGAGGGGGAGGGGACAAGGCCAGGCTACAGTTGGTAGGAAGGTTTGATGTCATGGCGAAGTTCATCATCTGGAAAGGAGGTGCTGGAAGTTACCCTGATGAAGGATATGGAGGATGTGGAGATGGAGACAGGGGGGATACAATGATAGAGGCACACCAACAGATAGAGGGTGGAGAGGAAGGAGGACACCAGAGGGTGGGGGGATCAATCCTGCAGACAGTGTAAAAGATGCGGATATGTTGGTGGAAAAGGAGGAGGTGGAGGAAGGGGGTGAGGTCGTACAGGAGCTGTGTGGCGAATGGAAGGTGGATACGAATGACAAGGCAGAGCAAGGATTTGGACGGCCTTTAGGAATTTTTAGGTGTGGAGGATGGTGGAAGGATGCCATCCCCATGTCCTGCTGGACAGGAGTTTCAGGAGGTGGAGGCGGGTATGGGCTTCCAGCTGGATGGTAAGAAATGAGGGGGCCAGGTGAGGTGGCAGTTGAGGGTGAAGCCAAGGTATCTTAAGGTGGGGATGAGGTGGATGGGACGACCATAAATGGTTAGGCAGAAATCATGTTGACGGAAAAGCGCGTACTGCGATCTATGATCATAATTGCCTCGGCCTTGGAAGGATTGATACGAAAGAATAATTATCGCGCGGCGGCGTCGAAATTTATCAGGCTGGGAGCAGGCAATACGCTTCGCGGGAAGACGCTCGCAGCTGGAGGAAAACGGTGCTTCTGGTGCCCCCTGCTGGGAGCCGCAGAAAGGCCTTCCATGCGTGTGCTGTGGGCAATCACTGTGCTGCTGGACGCTCCTGTGGTTAGAATCTGAACTGAATCTGATGAATCGGAAGTTCTTGTTTTCCCTGTTTTGATTTAATGGCGGCTAGTGCTGCATTCCAGGCGGCACTTTGTTGAAAACCAGTATACTTGTTGATAATATTGTCCGCCGTGCGGATATGTATGGCCTCCTTAACAACACCGTTCCAGAAAGATGACGCTGGGAATAATATTTCAGTCTTTTCGTAAAACATACGATGTCCCATGTTTAATCAATGCTGCGCTACAGGTAATTTATCAGGTTGCTCCAGGCGTGTATGACGATGGCGTTCTGGTGTTTGACGAACCGTCCTTGCACGTTTTGGCATATAAGATTTTCCACATTGGTATGGGATCTTATACACGCCACATTTCCTAAAGCCAAACTCGTCTTTGACCAAGCACACTAAATTCCTCAATTTTGCTGGTGGCCGAAAAACGCAATTGAGGCGAGGGTTTTGAGGGTTCTTTCCGTTCTTGAATATATGCCGCCAAAGTAGAGCAAGAACGCCGTTTTACTGGATGCCTCCGCATCTTTATTTACATCTCTGTTTCGAATTTCCATAGAACAGAATGCAAGGCGTATGTGTCTATCGGAATAGCCAATCTGTCGGAATACCGTTCTTGGGAGTTGTACCTCACCAGGTAGACTGTCGGCATGGGAGAGCACATGTGCTCTATGCACCAAAGAGCGTAAGACGCTACCGCGTTGTGCAGGGTGATGAAAACTTGTGGCCAGCAAATATAGCTCCGTATGAGTTTATCTGCGATAGACGCTATGCCCCAGTGTACCATTGGATTTTCTTCTGACTGTGACATCCAGGAATGGTAAAATGCCATTCTTCTCCACTTCCGTTGTGAACTGTATATTGGGATGGAGCGAGTTCCAATGCTAGAGGTAATGTGTCTATTCTGTAGGGTCACACCACACATGAATCGTCTATGTACCGCCAGAGGCAGGAAGGTTTGAGACTTCCCGACTGCAGTGCTTTTTCCTCAAAGTCTTCCATGAAATAGTTGGCCACGATGGGAGAAAGAGGACTTCCCATAGCGACACTGTCCACTTGTTCAAAACATTGGCCATTGAATAAGAAATAATTTGAAGAAGCAAATTTTTTAAACAATGCCGTAATGTCTTTCTCAAAGTGGCTGCTGATAGGCTCTAACGAGTCCTGCAGAGGTACTTTCGTAAATAAAGATACAACGTCAAATCTAATCGAAAGATACGACGATTGTAGCTTAATTGCCATCAGGCGCACTATGAAGTCCTCTGAATTCCTGTTATTGAGGTCACACTTGCCTATGAGAGGTCCCAACAATGTAGTAGAATGTTTGGCCAGAAAATAGGTAGGAGTTCCAATGGTGCTCAGGAATGAGCGAAGAAGAATCCCATCCTTAACTATCTTGGTTGGGCTGTGCAGTGTTGGGGGAACTACAGCCTGTTGACATAGGCTCTTAATCACTTTTGAAGGAACAGAACTTTTCTTTAGAAGATCTAATATTTTTCTCTGGACCTCTATTATAAATTTCGACTCATCAGTGCGATATTTATCAGTCTCGCCTTGCAGCAGTGACAGCAGCAACTACCACCACCTGAAGATGTCGAGCAGTTGCGTTGATGAAATATTGTACGACATACACAATACGATCTGGCGGCAAACACGAGAAGTGTATTTGCAACAGATCCGTCGGAAAAGCATGACAAGTCACATCTGGTACCTCTATGGAGAGGAGATGGCCACCCACATGCGTGAGTTTGACAAGCTGTGTAATAAGAGAGGTTACTTGTGTGCACTATGGCGTTTTTATGGAAATGCCACGACAAGCAAACTGTCCCAACGTCTGCTAAATTTAAACATCTTATTGTCTCAGCAGCCACTCTTAGAATTAAATGACGTGCGAGTGCAGCCCTATTGAGAAAGAGGGTACTTTACACAAGACGGGAACTACACATGGTGTCCATGAAATTTCTATCATTTCATCTGAAGATATCTTCGAAACTCTTAGCTGCATTCTGGGACTGGGTAATAAGCGCTTCCTGGGCGCTAGCTGCCTGGTCAAAACAACACATGAAGGTTCGCCAAATGTCAAAGTATATTTGTCTCAAGGCCCAACTGCAAGAAGGAAATGCACCACACTGATGCACACTGTGTTTAATCTCACGGACAGACTCCTGGACGACGCAGCCATTCCAGTGCTAAAGAAACGTTTGAACCATGCACTAACACCACGAGCAGCTACCGTCTGAGATGTCATAGCTGGCATAGAAAGGGCAATTTTGAAGCTTCCTAGTGACGTTACTGAAGAGATCATCAGGAGGGATACCTGTCTAATTTTTACACGAGCTCCACCAAGAACGTCCGACATCAGCTCAGGAAAGCGCAAAGCTCTGCGAGACTATAGAGCGGACAAAGACCTCGTCATTTAACCTGCCGACAAGAGGAACGCCACCGTCATTCTCTCAAGAGTTGAAGTTGGAGGCACTGCTCGACGATCCTACCTGTCACAAGCTAAGACAGGACCTGACTGGAAGGGTCAAGAGAAAAACATTAGACCTTCTAAAGAAGAGTTCTATTCCTTCACAAGTGATTAAGAGCCTACGTCAACAGGCTGTAGTTCCCTCAACACTGCACAGCCTAACCGAGATAGTTAAGGATATTCTTCTTCGCTCATTCGTGAGCACCATTGCAGCTCCTACCTTTTTTCTGGCCAAACATCTTACTACATTTTTGGGACCTCTCATAGGAACCTGTGACCACCATACCAGGAATTCAGAGGACTTCGTAGGACGCCTGAAGACACTTACGCTACAATCGCCGCATCTTTTGATTAGCTTTGACGTTGTATTTTTATTTACAAAATTACCGCTGCGGGACTCGTTAGAGCTTATGAGCAGCCAGTTTGAGGAAGACATTATGCATTGTTTAAAGAATTGCATACTTCAAATTGCTTCTTATTCAATGGCCAGTGTTTTGAACAAGTGGACAGTGTTGCTATGGGAAGTCCTCTTTCTCCCATCGTGGCCAACTATGTCTTGGAAGACTTTGAGGAAAAAGCACTGCAGTTGACAAGTCTCAAACCTTCCCGCTTCTGGAGGTACATAGACGATTCATGTGAGGTGTGGCCCTACGCAATAGACACATTACCTCTGGCATCAGAACTCGCTCCATCCCAATATACAGTTCACAATGGGAGTGGAGAAGAATGGCATTTTACCATTCTTGGATGTCATCGTCAGAAGAAAAGCTGATGGTACCCTGGGACATAGCGTCTATCGCAAATAAACTCATATGGAGCTATATTTGCTGGCCACAAGTTTTCATCACCCTGCACAACGCGGTAGTGTCTTACGCTCTTTGGTGCATAGAGCACATGTGCTCTCACATGCCGACAGTCTACCTGGTGAGGTACAACTGCCAAGAACGCTATTCCGACAGACCGCCTATTTGGATAGGCACATACACCTTGCATTCTGTTCTATGGAAATTCGAAACAGAGATGTAAATGAAGAAGCAGAGGCATCCAGTAAAACGGCGTTCTTGTCCTACTTTGGCGGTGTGGTGTGCGTACTGTAAGACCTTCGGTACACACACCATCAGATTATTTGACTTGTCGCTCTAGCAAAGTAGGCGAGTGTCAGCAACATGTCTCGTGGTCTTATCGTGGCGTGTTTATCTTCTGCCGTTAGGTCAGATGATAGAAATGCCACTTGCACGCTTACAGTAGCAGATTGACGGTGACCAACTTTAAACAGAACTTGATTAATTTTCACACAAATTTATTAAAATAATAATAATCGTAGACATTACGTAACTTGATTCTGGATGCTGTTTACAATTGACAATCTGAAGTTCCTTTGGTCTTGGTACGTTAATCTTATTCTCACATATCTCTGATACTTGACAAAGTGTCTATACATTTCTCTTCATGGCTATGTACAGGAATACGATAATCTTATTAGGCGCAGACTGGAAGTTGACTACAGACTAATGCAGACTGACTAATCGGAGGTCTGTACACTCGTTATAATACCTCGAGCGTTCAGGTGTCACTGCGCGAGTGTGATCCGCGAGGAGGAAAGGTTCTACGTTAGCAGCAATCTTATTGGCTACATATTAATACGCGGATTGGCGCAAGCAGAATTTGGTCCATCTCTAAGACAGCGCCATATCGTAGTGTGGAGACGGACGAGCGCTACGCCTGCGCTGTTGTGCTTAGTGGGGCGCGCTCTATTGGGAAAATTGGGTACGCGCTGACTACGCGGAACTATGTACGCAACAGGCGGCATATCTTCAAGAATAGAAAGAACCCTCAAAAGGCTCGACTCAACTGCGTTTTTCGGCCACCAGCAAAATTGAGGAATTCATTGTCCTTGGTCAAAGACAATCTTGGCCTTAGGAAATGTGGCGTATGTATGTTCCCATACCAATGTGGAAAATCTTATATTGGGCAGACATGCCAAAACGTGCAAGGACATTGCGTCAAAGACCAGAGCACCATCGTCATACACGCCTGGAGGAACCGGATAAATCAGCTGTAGTGGAGCATTGCTTAAACATGGGACATCGTAAGTTTAACGAAAAGACTGAAATATTATCCCCAGCGTCATCTTTCTGGAACTGTGTTGTTAAGGAGGCCATACATATCCGTACGGCGGACAATATTATCAAAGAGTATACTGGTTTTCAACAAAGTGCCGCCTGGAATGCAGCACTAGCCGCCATTAAATCAAAACAGGGAAAACAAGAACTTCCTATTCATCAGATTAAGTTCAGATTTTAACCACAGGAGCGTCCAGCAGCCGGGGATTTCCCACAGCACACGCGTGGAAGGCCTTTCTGCGGCTCCCAGCAGGGGCGGCAGAAGCGCCGTTTTCCTCCAGCTGCGAGCGTCTTCCCGCGAAGCATATTGCCTGCTCCCAGCCTAATAAATTTCGACGCCGCCACGCGAGTATTATCAGTCGCGCCTTGCAGCAGTGACAGCAACAACTACCACCACCTGAAGATGTCGAGCAATTGCACCAATGAAATACTGTGCGATGTACACAATACCATCCGGCAGGAAACCCGATAAGAGTATTTGCAACTAATGGTATAGTGACAGAAATGGTGGTAGTAGTGCAACATAATGGGCTTAGAAACTGTAAACAAAGCCAGGAATTAAATTAGTGAACCAAACACTTCAGATGCTCACGCACAGCTGCTAGTGAGCATTGCACAAATCACTGTGCCGACCGGTGTGGCCGAGCGGTTCTAGGCGCTTCAGTCTGGAAGTGCGCTGCTGCAACGGTCGCAGGTTCGAATCCTGCCTCGGGCATGGATGTGTGTGATCTCCTAAAGTTAGTTAGGTTTAAGTAGTTCTAAGTTCTAGGGGACTGATGACCTCAGATGTTAAGACCCATAGTGCTCAGAGCCATTTGAACCATTTTTTGAACAAATCACTGTGATGCAGACAGTTTTGTTCTTCCAACATGCCGGGTAGACAAAACAAAAACATGCATTTCATGCATTTGTGTCTGAGGTACAATTCTAATGCTGTAATGTCTAAGGAATTTTGTTGTTTATTGCAAAAACTGTAACTGTTGTTCTTCCCTGTATACATCCCACATAATTATTAATGATAACCACATGATAACAGTTGGACTTGCACATAATTGTGCAAGAATTGTAGAAATTGATGTATACTAGATGGATAAACAGAGGCGAACAGCTTACAGATTTTCTTTCTTTAGGCCACTGATTAACACTTCGATTAATTAATTGTTCAATGATGCAAATACAACAAATTAACTGATGGAGATGGGAGGGGGTAATGCTTCAGAACAGTGATCCAGTAAATTTAGTTGGAAATCTCTATTTGTCAGAGAATGTACTTTCTAAATATAATGTAGTACACATCATGAACAGTATGGAATATCTTTTTAACAAGCAAATTACTATTTCACCATTACTGTTGCATTATGTACAATTAAAATAATTACAGAACTGTGTCAAAATTATTATTGTGTCAAATTCAATGAGCTCCACATATGAGATTTATGCTCAATGTATGGAACAGAACCAGTGTGCAACTTCTGGTCTTTGCTGAGCAAAATATTCCCCTGTTTCTGTTTCAGAGCATCCTTTCTCTGCCTCAACAATTCCCCTGATAGACATTCATACAGTGTGCACTTACAGCTATACTGTAATCAGCCTTTTCAATGAATAGTTATATCTGGCTTGATCCAGCGATCTTAAAACTAGTCCATAAACGGAATTCATCTATTATATCCTACACTGAACGAAGTATCGTTCTCCACTGATATCAGAGTAGTTTCCAAAGAGCAGGGATATGACTGGTGTTCTTGAAAAAAGTATACTTTCTGTTGTGTTACATACTAATGCCTTAATGGATATTATTATATAAGACCTCAGATGATTCACGTGTATGAGAGCTAATTCTGTCATGTAAAAATAAGAATAGTATCCAGTTAGACATCGAGAAAATGTTAGTGTCATGTAAATGGCAAGTAACTCATAATGCAGAGGAAGGAAAAGTTGTGCACATCTTGAGAGAAAAAAAAAAAAAATATATATATATATATATATATATATATATATATATATATATATATATATATATATACACATCAAAAACGTTTTGCATCACCTCGATTCCGAGAATTCCGGAACTGTACAGAAAATTGGAATAGAGATCAACATAAACATCATTTCCGTCCTTTTTATGCTCATGAAAACCACTCATTGCATGCCATATGACCACATTGTGAGACCTCTGGAGGTGGTGGTCCAGACTGCTGTAAACACCGGTAACTCTTATACCCAGTAGCATGTCCTCCTGCATTGTGCATGCCCATGTTCGTCGTGGCATAATATCCACAAGTACATCAAGGCACTGTTGGTCCACATTGTCCCACTCCTCAATGGCGATTCGTCGTAGATCCCTCTGTGCGGTTGGTGGTTCACATCGTCCATAAATTCCCCTTGTCAATCTATCCCAGGTATGTTCGATAGGGTTAGGGTTCATGTCTGAAGAACATGCTGGCCTATCTAGTCGAGTGATGTGGTTATCCTGAACGAAGTCATTGACAAGATGTGCACAATGGAGGTGTGAATTGTCGCACATGAAGACGAATTCCTCGCCAATATGCTGCTGATATGGTTCCACTATCGGTTGGAGGAGGGCGTTCACGTATCGTACAGCCATTACAGCGCCTTCCATGACCACAAGCGGTGTATGTCGGCCCCACATAACGCCAACCCAAAACAGCAGGGTACCTCCACCTAGCTGCACTCGCTGTACAGTGTGCCTAAGACGTTCAGCCTGACCGGGTTGCCTCCAAACACGTCTCTAACCATTGTCAGGTTGAAGGCGTATGCGACACTCATCGGTAAAGAGAACATGATATCAGTCCTGAGCGGTCCATTCGACATGTTTTTGGGCCCATCTGTACCGTGCTGCATGGTTTTGTGGTTGCAAAGATGGACCTCGCCATGGACGTCAGGAGTGAAGTTGCGCATCATGCAGCCAAGCCTATTGCGCAAGTTTGAGTCGTAACACTACGTCTTGTGGCTGCACGAAAAGCTTTATTCAATATGGTGGCTTTGGTGGCAGGTCTCCTCCGAGTCATAATCCGTAGGTAGCGGTCGTCCACTGCAGAAGTAGCCCTTGGGCGGCCTGAACGAGGCATGTCATCGACAGTTCCGGTCTCTCTGTATCTCCTCCATGTCCGAACAACATAGCTTTGGTTCACTCCAAGACGCCTGGACTGTTCCCTTGTTGAGAGCCATTCCTGGCATAAAGTAACAATGCCGACGCCATCGAACCATGATATTGACCGTTTAGGCATGGTTGAACTACAATCAACACGAGCCATGTACCTCCTTCCTGGTGGAATGACTGGAACTGATTGGCTGTTGGACCCCATCCGTCTAATAGGCGCTGCTCATGCATAGTTGTTTACATCTTTGGGCGGGTTTAGTGACATCTCTGAACAGTCCAAGGGACTGTGTCTGTGATACAACAACCACAGTCAATGTGGAGTTCTGGGAACCAGGCTGATGCATAACTTTTCGGATATATATATATCTGTGTGTGTGTATGTGTGTGTGTGTGTGTGTGAAAAGAAAACGAGCATTAAAGCCCACAGAAGATGTTTTATAAATAAAAGAAGTGAAGCATATGTGATAAAAAAACAAACTGCCTTTCATTTGATTGAAAAGATTGAACACAGCTCCACGAAATTTTGAAGCAACTAAGGAATGACAGAAAGCGATAAAAATGAAGATAATTAGTCATCATATCACACAAATATAAGAGTAAGAATGTGTTGAAATATGAACTGGACCGACATTTAATTGTAGGGAAAACAGTTGATAAGATCCTTGGAACTGCATTTTGTGTACTAAAGAGAGTGCACTCACAAAAGTTATACAGTCCATACTTAAAAATGTCTTTAATGTATGGTCAGGCTAAAGGCTACTCCACATGCAATGACCTATCTGGGCAGATGTCTATACATGCACTGAACCACCACAAAACTTCTGGACCACACGACAGTTTCAAGCTACTGCATCCCCATCAACTGTTGGTCAAGGAACAAACTTTCAGCAGCAAGCATCTACCCTCTCACAAAGGATATTTCAGTTTAGGACACTCATAATGTAGGAAATTCTGCTGTGGTCTGCGTTCGAAACTAGCCTCGAAAACGAGAACAAAGTGCCAGAGGCGCAAAGAACGACATGGCTAAATTATCTGTGAATGGATATATAGACGTTTATAGTGACACCATGTAACTCAGCAAATACTTGCATGAGGTGAGTAATTTCACCACACGAACGATTAATACCGACATTGTGACTCCTGGCAATGGGAAGAAATACAAACATTTTGAATTTTTCAAAATATTAATGTCCAAACAAGCATTGGGCGAATTATACTGATACATGTGAATCTCTATACACTGTTCTGAAAAAGGGTTTTAGAACAACAAATGAAATATTTCAATAACATATGAAGTGTGAGAAATTACAGATAATATTTTTACATTTTAGACATTTTTTGAACTCTGTCTATGTTGCTCTTGTGGTCTTTAGTCCAGAGACTGGTTTCATGCAGCTCTCCATGCTACTCTATCCTGTGTAAGCCTCTTCATCTCCGAATAACTACCGCAACATACATCCTTCTGAATCTGTTTAGTGTATTCATCTCTTTATCTCCCTCTACTATTTTTACCCTCCACGCTTCCTTCCAATACTAAATTGGTGATCCCTTGATGCCTCACAATGTGTCCTACCAACCAGTCCCTTCTTCTAGTCAAGTTGTGCCACAAATTCCTCTTCTCCCCAAATTTATTTAGTACCTCCTCATTAGTAACATAATCTACCCATCGAAACTTCAGCATTTTTCTGTAGCACAACATTTCGAAAGCTTCTGTTGTCTTTTTGTCTAAACCATTTATCGACCATGTTTCACTTCTCTACATGGCTACTCTCCATACAAATACTTTCAAAAAAGACTTCCTGACACTCAAATCTATACTCGATGTTAACAAATTTCTCTTCTTCAGAAATGTTTTCCTTGTCATTGCCAGTCTACATTTTATATCCTCTCTACTTCGAAAATCATCGGTTATTTTGCTCCCCAAATAGCAAAACTCATCTAGTACTTTAAGCGTCTCATTTCCTAATCAAATTCCCTGGACATCACCTGATTTAATTCATCTACATTCTATCATCCTCGTTTTGCTTTTGTTGATGTTCATCTTATATCCTCCTTTCAAGACATTGTCCATTCCGATCAGCTGCTCTTCCAGGTCCTTTGCTGTCTCTGACAGAATTAGAATGTCGTCGGCAAACCTCAAAGTTTTTATTTCTTCTCCACGGGTTTTAATTCCTACTCCAAATTTCTATTTTGTTTCCTTCACTGCTTGCTCAATACACAGATCGAATCTTTTGTTCCTCTCGACTCTTATAACTGCCATCTGGTTTCTGTAGAAATTGTAAACAGCCTTTTCCTCTCTGCATTGTACCCCTGCCACCTTCAGAATTTGGATGAGAGTATGCTAGTCAACATTGTCAAAAGCTTTTCGTAAGTATACATCTGCTAGAAACGTAGGTTTCCCTTTCCTTAGCCTATGTGGTAAGATAAGTGGTATGGACAGTATTGCCTCACATGTTCCTGCATTTCTCCAGAATCCAAACAGATCTTCCCCAAGGTCGACTACTACCAGTTTTTCCATTCTTCTGTGAAGGATTCGTGTGAGTATTTTGCAGGTGTCACTTATTAAACTGATATTTCTGTAATTTTCACCCCTGTCAGCACCTACTTTCTTTGGGATTGGAATTATTATATTCTTATTGAAGTCTGAGGGTATTTCGCCTGTCTCATAAATCTTACTCACCAGATCGATGAGTTTTGTCATGGCTGGCTCTTCTAAGGCTATCAGTAGTTGTAATGGAATGTTGTCTACTCCTGGGACCTTGTTTCGACTTAAGTCTGTCAGTGTCCTGTCAAATTCTTTATGCAGTATCGTATTTCCCATTTCGTCTTCAACTATGTCCTCTTCCATTTCCATAATATTATAAAATTTCCCTCAAGTACAACGCCCTTATATAGACCCTCTATATACTCCTTCCACCTTTCTGCTTTCCCTTGTTTGCTTAGGACTGGTTTTCCATCTGCACTCTTGATATTCGTACAGGTGGTTCTCATTTCTCCAAAGGTCTCTTTAATTTTCCTTTAGGCAGTATCTATTTTACTCGCCGTGATACATGCTTCTATCTCCTTACATTTGTCCTCTAGCCATCCCTGCTTAGCCATTTTTCGCTTCTTGTTGATCTCATTTTGGATACATTTGTATTCCTTTTCACCTACTTCATTTACTGCATTTTTATATGTTCTTCTTTCATGAAAATCTCTTCTATTACCCAAGGATTTCTACTAGCCCTCATCTTTTTACCTACTTGATCCTCTGCTGCCTTTTTCATCTATCAAAGCTACCCATTCTTCTAGTACTGTATCTCTTTCCCCTGTTCTTGTCAATCGTCCCCTAATGCTCTCTCTGAAAACTTTACAGCCTCTGGTTCTTTCAGTTCTATCTCCTTAATTTCCTAACTTTACAGCCTCTGGTTCTTTCAGTTCTATCTCCTTAATTTCCTAACTTTTTCCAGTTTATTCAGTTTAGGCTACAGTTCATAACCAATAAATTGTGATCAGAGTCCACATCTGCCCCTAGAAATGTCTTATAGTTTAAAACCTGGCTCCTAAATCTCTATCTTACCATTACATAATCAATCTGAAACCCTTCAATGTCTCCAGGCCTCTTCCACATACACAACCTTCTTTCATTATTCTTGAACCAAGTGTTAGCTATGATTAAGTTATGCTCTGTGCAAAAGTCTACCAGGCAGCTTCCTCTTTCATTCCTTGCCCCCAGTCCATAGTCATCTATTGCTTATCCTTCTCTTCCTTTTCCTACTATCGAATTCCAGTCATCTATGTCTATTAAATTTTCGTCTTCCTTCACTATATGAATTATTTCTTTTACCTCATCTTAAATTTCATCAATCTCTTCGTAGTCTGCTAAGCTAGTTGGCATATAAACTTGTACTACTGTAGTAGGCATGGGCTTCATGTCTATCTTTGCTAGAATAATGCGTTCACTATGCTGTTTGTAGTAGCTTATCCGCGCTCCTATTTTTTTATTCGTTATTAAACCTACTCCTGCATTATCCCTATTTGATTTTGTATTTATAGCCCTGTATTCACCTGACCAGAAGTCTTGTTCCTTCTGCCACTGAACTTCACTAATTCCCACTATATCTAGTTTTAACCTATCAATTTCCATTTTTAAATTTTCTAACCTACCTGCCCGATTAAGGGATCTGACACTCCACTCTTCGATTCATAGAATGCAAGTTTTGTTTCTCCTGATAACAACGTTTTCCTGAGTATTCCCCACCCGTAGATCCGAATGGGGGACTATTTTACCTCCGGAATATTCTACCCAAGAGGACACCATTATCATTTAACCAAATAGTAAAGCTGCATGTCCTTGAGAAAAATTACGGATGTAGTTTTCCCTTGCCTTCACCTGTTTGAAGTATCAGGCCAGCAAGACCATTTTAGTTTATGTTACAAGGCCAGACCAGTCAATCTCCCAGACTGCTGCCCCTGAAACTACTGAAAAGCTCGCTGCTCCTTTTCAGGAACCACACGTTTGTCTGGCCTCTCAGCAGACACTGCTTTATTCTGGTTGCGCCTACAGTACGGCTATCTGTATCGCTGAGGCACGAAGTCTCCCTACCAACGGCAAGGTCTATGGTTCAGGAGGGGGATTCTATCTATATATTCTGTTAAATTATGGGAGTGGTCATTGAGGTATCTTTTAGTTTATTTCTGAGTATTTGGGGATTATCAGCACCCTTTCTGTAGTCTACCACCAACCTGTTACAAATTTTTACACCAGCAAATAAAACTCCATACTGAACTCTAGATAATGACGCAAAATTTTAATACCGTTATAGTGGTTTGTGCGGTTCAACTTCAATTCTCTCCTGCTGTGAAGCATGTATTCCATAAGGGAGTAAATGTATTGACAGACGAATATAGAAATTCCCATGCCCAGAAGACACTGTGCAAGATGTTACTTATTGGCTTAACACAATATTCAGACTGCACTCTTCTGTAGAACTGCTTCGAAATGTCATGGTATAGGTCACCACCGAGTGATAGTGTGCTACCAGTCCACAGGTCAAAGTAATGAGAGAGATTTCAAAGCGCCAAACAGGCAGAACTTTGGTTAACTCTATAACGCTGTTTTTCTTTTTAATTAGTTGCCCTCTTTGCTGTGGGGTCTACTGCTCTTGTTTGGTCTATTAAAGCATTATTAGCAGCGGTCTGCTTATCCTGAATGCTGTAATCTTACTTTTCCTCAAATGTGTGTATCATGTATATATTTCACTAAATTCAGCCATAGACATCCTAAGGAAACAATGTGTATCAGCCATTTTAAAATTTACTGTATCTTCACAGACGAGAAATACAAAACGACAGTGACTTAAACACGTTTCGCACGCCAGATTTGCAACAATCTCCTGTCGGCACTACAGTCTGTCTGTGCAGACGTGATTTTCACAGATATTTGCGCTTGTGTGATGTGCACAGACATTAGAGCAGGCGGATAGTTGCCTGTTGGCTGTTGCTTAGCCGGGTACGTCAAGTACAATCAATCACTACGTTTACATGCGACATCTCTTCCGAAAGACGAAACCCGAATTTCGGAAACCGTTTATGACTGTCATGTTTACATGTTGAGTTCCGAAGCGGATTTGATAGCCCAGTTATATACGGCAGCTGGAAAACAGCTGTTCCAGTTTCTGATTTAGTCATTTCAACCGCTATTTCTCTTCTCTTAAACATTAGAGATAGACATTTTCAGTTTCAGTATAATATTTCCGATGCTCCTTCACTGCACAATAAGTCACCCCATTGATATTAGTCAAATATTTGAAAACAAGACGTAAACTGACAGACCAAGGACATTACAAAAATGGTTGTGCTTTTGTATAGGAGCGAAAATCGATTGTGGAAGTGGAAAAGCTAGAAAAGTATTACCAGAGTTTGGAGTGTTTACATGACTAATCAGAGACGGTAATGTGAAATCAGCTTGCGAAATCTGGTTATGGAAGCCCCATGTAAACATAGTGAATGAAGACTGGAGCAATTTCTCGTATGCTTGAAAGGGCAATAGTATAACAGAAATACTGAAAACTCTTCACTAGAAGACTTTCAAAGAAAATGCCATAATGTTTTGTGATTCACACCTGCTTGTAGTTAAACTATGTTGAAAATTTACAAACATAGCCCTCAGAAAAATTTATAGTGGTATAGTCATCTGATGTTGCTGTCAGTAAAAATCCTGAGCCTGCTTTGGAGTGTTTGTATGAGACAATAACTTTTGTATGATAATATCTAGAAACATCTGATTCAAATTGACAAATAGATTTGTGCATAATCATAGAGCCAGTAGCTACGAGAACTATCAATAAATTCGATAGGCAAAATATTAATCAGCCACTTAAAAGAGAGCACTGATCACTTTGAACTAATTTAGATGAAATAGACCTGGTACTAGGCTGTCATATGATCCTCCATAGGGAATGTAAGTCATGCTAGTCAGACAGTGTAAACGAGTATGCAATTCAGTTGTTTGAATTCAGAAGTGGGTCGATATGGATAAGTGACGGACTGGTAGAAATACATGATTTCACTGTGAATCATGTAGCCAGATTGGTTGATGAATGAACATGGACTATGCAACATGTCTACAAGAAATGGTGTACAATTCATATTCATGTACCACATCATAAGGACAGTGGTTATAAGGAGATCTAACTGACAGGGACCAGAGACGTGTGTCACACATTGTGAATGGGAACTGTTTTCAGACCTGACAGGAATTGTTACTATTAGTGAATGCACGTCTATCTCATTGAGTTTATGAGCAAACAATGTGAAGGAAACTGGATTCGATGGACATTCGGTGTCGCCCATCTAACAAAAGGCCACGACTTTCCCTGCTCTCAAAAAATGAAACGTGTTAAGTGCACCAACAGTTCAATGAAGCATTTAACCTGCAGTTTATGGAGAACGTAGTTCAAACTGTAGGTGTTTCTGTAATGTTAGTGTTTTTAAGATAGTGGCTTGGATGCACTCATTGACGTCACTGTGGAGTTAAACCAAAATGTTTTATTTCAACATTATCATTAACTAAGTTTGTCCTTTGCGCTACATCTACATTTTGGTAAGATGTGAGTATACACTCCTATGTTCCAAGATGACACAAGCCATGTTCACAAAGTTTCACATAAACGCAACTGGCTTTATGAAACTCTAGCAGGGTATCGCTCCTTAAATGCTCTCTAAAGTAATCTTAAGCCCGTGAGAACCGTCTGCGAGAACTTCTGTGAACTTTGAAAGGTAGGGGACGAGGTACTGGCAAAACTGAAGCTGTGAGGACGGATCGTGAGTCGTTCTTGGGTAGCTCAGATGGTAGAACACTTGCCTGCGAAAGGCAAAGGTCCTGAGTTCGAGTCTTGGTCCGGCACACAGTTTAAATCTCCTAGGAAGTTTCATATCAGCAAGCACTCCGTTGCAGAGTGAAAATCTCTTTCTGGGTTCTTAAAACTGCGTGAATGGTTAAGCCACACTTTGTCCGTTGGGCTCCACCTTTTACCTTGAAATAAAAGATCTTCTACCTTGGAACACGTGATATTTGCAAATAACAAGAGTTTTTTTTAATGTTTCAAAAGTGTTAGCTGTCTTGAAAATGGAAATCTGACCCTGTTTCCAATAACTTCTATTTCGAAATGTAGTTTACTTGTAAGTGGTTTCTGACAATACTTTTATTTCATTCGATATCATTAACTGATTATAATACTTCTGTTTAATTTGAGTTCATTAACTGATTGTTGATGTGTTGTAGAGTAGTTGTGTAACAGATAGACTATTAAATACAGTATTCAGAATGAGTAAAGTGTTCTGAGGCTCAAGCTGTGTAAAATGTTTAAAAGTGCACATATAAATGTTAAATATCGCTGAATACTACATAAGAAGACAAACTTTGAGGCACCACCACCCATCTAGGACATCACATGTAGTAGCCTCAAAGCACAAGATGCCCAGACCTACTGCACTTATGATATCATTCAGAAAGAGATAGTCAGCAAAGTAGCTGAAAAACCTGAAAAGAGAAGAAAAGAAGACCCACCCCAGGATGGGTGGACATACAAGAAATAATGCTTTCCTTGCAAATTAACAGCACATGAAATTTTGAAGAGAGGCATTGGCACTTCATTAGAAGGTGGAAGGAAAATGACGTAGATTCTGCGAAATTGTGCCGCAAAGAAACCCCAGGTGATTTTACTCAGTCAAAGAATTTGTTTCAAATTATATATTTCCTGTTATGATGATAGTAGACCTACATATTACAAATAGAAAAAAAAGAACATAAGGAAGTCGAAGTACATATAATATAAAAAGTCTTCACCTATACAGTTGTAGAGGCAACAAGCATATATCATTTTAGAAGTGAAATTTCTGGATGTATGGATTGGCAGAAACCGAAGGATGTGTCACAGAAAAACGATATACACATAATTATGTAGTGAAAATTAAAACTGCGACACACAGTTAAAAAGAAAAAGCAACCAACATAATTATCAGTCAAGTTAAAAAATGAGATAGAACAAAACATAGTCACAGAACGCTTTTCTGTCTCAGTAACTTCCTAAATCTCCTCCATAGGTTAGGTGTCAGTGGCTTCCCAATTTGTTAATCAGAAACTATACTTCTGTTGGTGATTTCAGTTCTTTATTATTTTAGACCGAGTAATATCAAGACAAATAAGCCAATCTGTGCAGTGACCATGGGAAGTAAAGATCAGTTTCCCACCAATATAAGCATTACTTTCACATCAGAATATAAACAATTTACATAATTGTCACGTTTATTTTTATCTGTGTATATAATTCTTTGACATCACAGATGCCATCTGTACCATTGCAGGATCGGTAACTTCCAAGAATCCTTGGGTATCGAAGTGGCACCCACAATAAGAGCGGTATATGTAGAATGTTCTCTTGTCAAGTTGGCAGGTTTTGATATTGTTTTACTCGTTGACAACTCAGACAACAAACATGGCGGTGAATACAAAGTCATTAAATTACGAACAGGGTTAAAATGAATAATAAAAATTTCTATTGCTCTCGCTTTCAGCAATGTAATGAAGGAATTAATAGACTGACTTACCCAGTCATGAGCGACATCCTCAGCATGAGTAATGCTGCATGAGGTGTAGGAAGCTGGGATCATTCCTTTATTTCTGTATCTGGGATAAACTAGTGAAATGTCTTTGCGATATATAAGAAGATTGTTAACGAATGAGACTTTTCTGATAGTCATAAATTGCGGATATACAGGTATTTGAAAATCTATAGTTCATCTCTATCCCCCAGTCGGTCCTTTCTCTCAATGTGTAACTTTTATGACTTCCGCAGCAGCTCTTTGTTTTGGATGTGCACAAATGGATCGTCTGAACATACAAACTTTGTTGAGTGATTCTCAAAATCGTGACTGAAACCCTCATTCTTCAATTTTTGATAGTGTTTGAAGACATCAGCTATCCCTTTTGTACCCAGAAGAAGGACAGGCTTTATAAGTGGCACTAAAACTGTCTTATCCCAAGAACAAACACGAGCTATAATACACTTTTGTGATTCCCTTTTGATTCCGCTCTACACCCAAATGTGTTCTACATCATGTTTAAGGTGGCATTTTCTCCCTTACTTGCAAGTAGTCATGTGCAACTCGTCAACCTCTACAATCTTATTGTTGCCACTGGTGGGAATACTTTCGTTAGATACAATTACACAGCAGACGTCCTGACTAAATCCATAACAATCACAGATGGTATTCACAGATATGTCACTTTCTGAAGCAGTCGCTCGCGATGTATAATCTCTTATCCATCATGAAATGATAGTTGCACTTTTCTCAATGTTGAACTTTAAGTTTACGAACCAAATATAATTCTAATTGAGGTCCTTTTTTGCATTGAGAACAATAAATCTAGAGCAGAGAGTCTCAGTCAGCTCAGCGGTCTTTTTCCTAGAGTTTCACACATGATCCTCTGTGACAATCCTTGCAATTTCTTTGATTTTGGTTCAGCAATAAACCATATTCCCAACAGAATTGTAAGTATTTCTCTACTGCACATATTCATGAAATTAAATTGCGCCATGTAATAATATTACAGGAGATTTGCTCATGGCTCTTCAAAATGTTAAACAATATTCCCTTGTCAATCCGCAAAACAGTATCCAAACCTGCAACCTCAGCAATCAAATGTTTGATATACATGACTTGCATTGCGGGTGCAACTTCAAAGCCATGACTTCGATACTCAAGACTTTTTGGACACAACTCAGAAGACACAAACGAACTGTAGACATTGGCAGCGAGCAGGCATTGATTGAAATCAATCACACACTGCAGCCAATGTCTGCAGCAGTTGCACTATAGAACAAATTAGTATATTTGGAGTATTATTTGCCTTCATTTCATACTCTGATAATACTGACGAACTGAATTTGTACCAGCCACTATGACATATTATTTTGATCTGATATAAGCTAATATGTTCTCTTTCTGAAGTATTTCTTTTAAAAACATCATATATAGTACTCCTGTATGTGGTACATACATCACAGACTGGTAAGAAATAAGCAAATAAGACTACTTTGTCATTTATCTTGTAGACTATAATCCCACTGAAACGTGGGCATCTACTACCTCTGTGATTTAATGGTTAGCAATGCTGATTACTGGCCCGAATGTCCATTGCTCATGTCCAGTGATTAGTTTCGAATCTCCTGAAATGCAGTACACTTAACCTTGATAAGGGAGCAGAATATGTTTTAATTATACCAATATTGCCTATCTTAAATACTGAGGGCAGCATTTGTTCAGATAATTGTTATAGACATTTTAGTATAGAACAACTAATATTCTGAACATAATCCTCAGCAATGTGTTTTGGAGTCTTGCTGACATCATCTGCTGTCTTAGGTTAAACCTGCATAAACATGCACTTCAAAATCACTTTTGACCTTGTGTGTGTCTGAAGTGCATCCTTATGTAGCATATGAAGCCAGATGGTGTGAACTTGACTCTCAAAACATATTGTTGAGGATTATGTTCCTAACATTAGTGGGTGCTTGCTAAAATATTTATAACAATATTTTACTTGTATTTTGTGTCACATGCATCTGTGATGTGTGTATATCGCAAAGATGATGAAAGTGTCACATGTGTATCTACACAACAGTGTAGTGGCATTGTATGGTAAGCCACATGTGACGCGCCTGCTGCAAGTTCATCTCAGTCAAGCTATTAATTTGCTCAATCCACCATAATGGTGTGCATCCTCTAGGTCTTTAGCCATCGAATTTTCTCGCTATCGATGTTCTTTCCATTGCTTCTTGCTTTCTGGCAGTGTGACCAAAATATTTCAACAGATTTTTGTTGAAAAGAGTCGACAGTCTTGTTCTGATGCTGTGCTGCCCCAAAATCTATTCATCTGTTTGATGTGCTCTCCAAGGTAATAGAAGTCGTTTTCTATAACACCATATTTCCACAGCATCACTCCTGAGACGATCCGCCACCTTCATTGTTCAAATTTCTGCTGAATAGGTCATGATAGGGAAGATTAGAGTTCACACGAGCCTGAGATTCTTCTCGGAGGTGAGGAGGTGTCCTTCCAGATGCAAGCACGTTTTGCTGTATAATTTCTCTCAATTGAAATGTGCCTACGGATCTCAGGCTCACAATCTCCAGTACAGTTGACAACAGCTCCTAAATACTCGAAGTGACTAATGATCTTGCAGCCAGCAATATTTGTGACGTCAAGTACGTTGTCATTAGGGCAGTCAACAGTAATCACTTTGTTATTTGCATAGTTGATTTTAAGAGGAAATTAATTAATTAATAAAGGCTAGTTAAGTACAATATGTAACTTCATTGAAGTAGCAAAACTTAAAAGAAGGTATGCAGAAAAGGCAGTAAGTCGAAATCTTTGATTAGCTTGTGATATGACAAACAATAATTGATTTCTAGCTGTCTAGGGTGCACATATATATGCTTATGTAGTCATCTTGTATAATGACATCTTTACATTAAAGGTTGTAGTAAAAATAATACGAATTAGATCTTTATACTTAGGGTAACATTATGCTGCATAAGTGGCGAAACAAACATTCAGTTTAACAGAACAAATAATGTGTAACATTTAAATCTCCATAAAGGAAACCATAGTCGACTTAAACAATTACAAAAGACTTGATTTACCTCCGCCATCAATTCTTTGGTCACTGCAATTTTCGGCTGCATCGTCCACCCAGGGTTGCGTGACATCCAGCTGCACACTCATTTTAACTTCTTTCCGGTTCAGAAGAATAAAAATCAGTAGGTTTTTCGTGGAGGTAGATATTAGCAATGATGCAGTGATTTTGTTGGTCAGGCTTTTTTTACATCGAGATTGGGAAAGACAGTGGCGCAGTTACTTTCTCCTCTTCACGTTGAAAGAAATGTAAAATATTGAACTTCTCGAATTGATGAAGGCTTGGGTTCCTCTTACATCGTTCTTTTTTTTAACATTAACTTAATAACACTGTCCGCAAAAGGCCTAACAGCTCAAGATACTTTCCAAAACGAATGACAATTTTTGAACGTCACATAGCAATTGTGACGTTATGCAATGTCATTTGTCTTTTCAGATATAGAATTTTGTTTTAATACTCCTTGATGTTGCTGAGCAACAGGAGGAAACTTGCACATCTAATAGAGCGAATGTTTTCCACTCCGCACTTTCATCTTGTGTTCTGTTCATCTTTGCTTCGTAAGTCATATCTTTGTGGCGTTGTAGCTGCTGAACGCTGTCGGTTGGTGGATTTGTAGTTTGTGTCGCATTGTGTTTTAATTGTACAAATTTGTTAATTAAAATTTGTTATGATTCTTGTGGAAACAGACTAGAAAATGAACATGTCCGCCTTATTTGCGTGCTCTAAGTGTTTCTCGAGGCACCCTTTCGAGGAACTCTCCGTTGGCCAACAGTTGTGCAAAGTAAGTCTTGCGAAATAGATTTACTGGTGTAGTTTTAGGTGTTCCATGTTTTCTTACCAATTATGTATATGGAATCGATTCTACTTGAGTTGTTTTCATCTCTTCTAGTGTGATATTGATATGCGTTTGTAGAGTTAAGACCGTCAACACTCAGTGAAGGTGTTATAAGTTTGTTACTTGGTTTTAGGAATGCCGTGGCGCTTTTCCAGTTGTGAAGTGTACTTACTGCAGGTCTGAATTTCAGCAGACAAGGTAAGACGTTTTAGCTGAACCATTTTGCTGCTTGCTACATTAGTTATAAGCTATGATGCGACGAGCAATTTATAATTCCGTCATGGAAATATTTTGTGCTGATCGAATTAAAACAGACCATTATTGACGAAGCAGTGAATCTCAGAGAAGTGCTTAGTGACAACTTTTCTGATCTATATTTTCATTCTTATCGCGAACTATAGATCACTTCCGTATTACTGTTGGTGTAGGATATTTGTTACAGTTTAAATAACTTGCGGTGATGTGGCAGGGTTAAACTCTTAAATGAGTTTTGACCCTAAACCTGCCTTAGGTTTGATGATGATGACTACCAGCGTCTCGCATTAAACTAGTTTATAAATTGAATTTCGAATCCTATAGACTGCTCCTTTGATGAGATAAGCAAAATTTTCATATTGTCCCCTTTTTTATTTTGTAAGGTAAGGTAAGTTAAGTACGTTGAAGTTATATATATAAATATTTATTTTGGCATATAGATTTACTTTAGAGAGCAATAAATCTTATGTAACAAACCCCATAAGGAACAACTGACAACAAACCATCTCATCCTACATGATGAAGATATCAATAGACATTTTTATTGCTATATTAGTAGCAAGAACAAAATTTTGTATTGTGTTGTTTATTTTATGAATGGAACAAAGTACAGTAATTAGAAATAGGATTTAGAGGGCCAGTTCAGTGCAAAGCTGCCCAAGAAATAAGAATTTATTTCCATGACTCCATTCTGGTAATAAACAGCAGGTTCCCAAGGTTTATCTCTATCCGCAATAACTATTGTAACCATGTTTGTCTCATTTGCATTCTTGAGGTACCAGTGAACTAATGTGAGGTTCCCGAAAAGTATGATTTCCATACTTTTTGTTCGTAGCTTATGGGCGATTAAGTGTCTTGCAAAACTGGTATTTCTGAATCAAAATAATTACTTTGCAACATTATAGTTGGGTGGGAAAACAATTCATAAATTTCTTCAAAGGCATTTTATGACAAAAATGAGGTATAGAGTCAAATTATTATTGTCTTCTGTCATGATTTTACTTCTTCATGACTTTCCATGAATTAAAATTGCCTAAAGTGTAACAGTCAAAACTGCACTGTTGTAAAGAGTTCATTTTTTCATCCGTTTGCTTCTCTTTGAACTTGAATAGCCGAGCTGAATTTGCACACTGATCTTTTGATGATGGCCATCTGAAAGCATTAGCAGGACTAGGTGGGGTCACAAAGGGGACAGTGTTATATCTTGCAGCTCTGTCTCACCCACCACTGATTGTCATACACACAAGAAATGAAGTGGCTCACTGCAAAGTCTTCTAATACATACTGTGGTCCCTGCATTTCACACACAGTAACAGGCTGCATTTTGTGATTAATCACTCTTCCAATGTTTGTGCCACTCTGGGATACAGCACAGTAGTGACTCGATTGAAGTCCTACCACAGGTTTCTCTCTTTTTTTAAATGGAATTCCCTTAATGTACTTTCATTTAGAGTTAAGAGTTTCTTGTTTGTTACTAATGTTGATACAGTGTGTACAAGTACATTAGCATCTCTTACAGCATCAACAGCCTCATACTGGAGGTCAAATCTTGTTGCAAGATGTTTACAGAGACCTCCTACATCATCACATACACTTTTTCCATGACCTGTTGCTGAAAATATCTTTTTTTTCTGTACTACAATGTTGACTAAGATCATAAAGTTGTAGGTGGTTTTTAAAATGAGATGCTGCATCATCAGTCAAATACACATGTTTAGGAAATACATGCCCTTTGAATGATATGTTATCAGTTATGCTGACAGCATAGAATGCATGTGCACTGTCATGAATGAGATCATCACTGACAATAGCAAAACAGTGTGATGTTCCAAAGGAAGTGAGCAACACGTGTGAACATTGATACGTATAATGTGTGCCAGTGGTAACTTTCAATTTCGTTCTGAAAGTAGTAGACCAGTTCTCAGCAAAGTCGAAATGAACAACAACTAATGTCTCAGTATTCAGGGATATGGCTGATTTTACTTCTGCTATGGCCTGGGACCGAGCGAGGTGGCGCAGTGGTTAGCACACTGGACTTGCATTCGGGAGGACGACGGTTCAATCCCGTCTCCAGCCATCCTGATTTAGGTTTTCCGTGATTTCCCTAAATCGCTTCAGGCAAATGCCAGGATGGTTCCTTTGAAAGGGCACGGCCGATTTCCTTCCCCATCCTTCCCTCACCCGGGCTTTCGCTCCGTCTCTAATGACCTTGTTGTCGACGGGACGTTAAACACTAATCTCCTCCTCCCCTCCATGGCCTGGGATATGGCTGATTTTACTTATGTATGGCCTAGATCGGGATCCTCCAGATGTGATGATGAGCTATTCCTCTCATGACCCAATGCCTAACCTCTGTAATAAACTTCTCTGGCTCTACTATCTTCTTCACCAACTCTACTCCCTACCACAATGCACAGGTTATGTCCTTGTCAGTATCGTGAAGGTGTAATGCTTCAAGAGCCACCATTTCAGCACCAGGACACATTGCACCCTCCTACAACTAACATTTATCTTGCAGCTCTTGACGTACACACAAAAGCGTCAGGTCCGTCTCTGTATAGGCTTACTTATTTCCTGTGACACTGCTTAATTGCAAAACAAGTTTCAAATTAGTGTTTTAAATATCTATGTATATTTCCTTAACTGGCTGGCATTTTAGCCATTTTGGGCGTAAGGAGTGTAATTTTGTGAGACCAATTATCAAATTCGGGTTCTCCTTTTTCGTTAGGAGCTATGCTTCTCATATTTATCTTGTTGTATATCTTTCTAACTTTTTCATGATTTTCACTAACAGATTACATGAGCTTGATTAGGACTTTGCCTGCTACAATCTTTGTCATCACTTAAATAATATTCTGGAGCAACAGTAAGCTTATCATTTTACGATGGATGTCCACAGTAAGAATCTAGGCATGCTCAGGTACCTTTCTCATTCTTTATTTTATGAGCTTTTGAAATCAGATAATGTGAGGAAGTGGATATGTATGTCTGTATCTGCTGCTTAGAATAGCTACCTGGTATCAGGGTCAGTATCTGTACCTTCTCAGTACAGGTGGTTGCTGAGATAGCAATACTTAGGTTCTGAAACAGCACGTCACATTTTGTGTACATATCACTATCTTCAGGTTCTGCACCAAGTGCATCTACATTATAAATGTCACAGTATTGAAGATGTTACTTTTGTAAAACTTATTTCAATTTCTTCCACTTTTCTTTTTACATACTGTTTTCTTCTTACCTTTCGTGGACATTTAAGGGGGGATGTGGTAGGGGCTACAGAAGAAGTGCTAACATTCAACACATCAACTACTTCACACCTAGGAATGTAAACGTCTGCATTGTCTTCTTCAGTTTCACATTCGGGTGATGGTGATCGTTCAGGTGGATTGTCACTAAATTTCTTCTTGTAGTTAGTTAGCAATTCCTGCACAATGGATGTAATGCTAATATCGTTGCATGAGGACCAAGATATTTCTGCAGTACCTCTTGACTTATTTCCGACCACTGGGAAGAGTTTTCACTTTTCTTAAACACCACCTTCTTGTGGCTCTTTTTCATTGTCCACACACCTCACTATTTCACTTCTGCATCTCCTCATTGACATCGTATCTTCAAAATAATTCGAACTAGACACAAAACTCGATGCAGAATGGTTTTTGTGCAAGTTCTCATTTGTTTATTATAAACAGAAGAGCACTGGAAACAGTATTGCCAACATGCATATTTTATGCTAGAAATTCAGTGATACAAAATATACAGAATGTTGAAATTTTTTTAACACTTTACACACTGTGTTCATACTGAATACTAACGTATTAACCAAACAGTGTTTCGCATAATTCTCAAAAGCTTTCGGATGGGGGATTGCGAGTAAATAATTTGCAAAGATGCAACTTTTTAAATTTTTAGTAATAAATATTTACAATATTCTTTAAGTGGAAAATTTAATTTAAATTTCATATTTTTGTCTTAAATTTGTAAGTTAAAGGAAGCCCATATATGTGTATCAACTAAGTTTCAACACTTTGAGAGGGAGCTTTAACGCTAAACATCTGCCAGGTCTCTAGTACTTTTGTTTTGATATATATCTGTTTTAAAAGTTATTTACAAAACATATGTTTTTCAAAAATTAATATAAAATGAAAATACTTTATTTCTTAACACTTATGATATAGAGGTCTAATATATATTTTTTCCCGGGGAAATTCATGACCACGAGTTGACATGACCTGTATGATTTGAGATGAAATCATCCTTATTTTTATTTGCAATAGTTCTGATTATGTGTTTGTATTACTTCTGTAATGTTGCACAGCCTGAAAGTGATTCTGTAACTTAGCAAATTTTTCAGTCTGCAGTGGTGATTAGGCTCTGTGATACACCATTGTACTGTTCAAAAAGAATATTGCCTCAAGATACCTCTTTTGTCTGATGCTTCTGGTCTCATTTATCCACATAGATCTTGTAGCCATTATTTTATCTTGTGGGTAGTTGGTGTCTTCTTCTTTTTATATTGAATACAAATTCTTCCCTAGTATTCGACCAATGTTGATTTATTTATGTAACTGGGTGGCCCTCTTTAGCATTATTTCTTTTGTGGCCAAGTTTAGTAGCTTTAATACATAGAGATTCTCAGGGGTTTGAAAGTGAAAATACATTGTTTTCTGGGCCATAATTAGACAGTGGGCCCTTATGTCTGACATTGCGCCTTCTACATATCATCAAAATTATTTTGCTGTACCACACAACAAAAACATCTCATGACTGGTTTATGGCAATGTCCAGTATGTAACTCACTGATGTTATTCCTGTTGGTTCAATAGACCATCAAATTGCTTCTTTAGTTTCATAAGGTGTACTGACTTCTATCTGAAATCAGAAGGCTCAAGAGTTATCTGTGTTAGTTTCGTGACTAACAACAAGCAAGCTGAAATCTGTCTTCTTAGAATTAAAATAGTAAACACCTTTCTGCAAGGACATTTACCAGAATTTATGTAAAATTTAATACAACAAGTTCATGGTAATTGTGTTCTAAATTGCCCGTTCTTGTAAATTTTGTGATTTTAGTTAGGTGCTCTCGCAACGCAATTGAAAGGAACTGAAGTTTGTAATAATAATGAGCTGGTGGTTGAAACTGAACATTTACAGTAAGGTATTGATTTAAAGAATAGCTTGTCAGTCCAAGTACTCTCTCTAGATACCATCTGCTATATGTAGATTTATTCATTGTGAATTAATTTTGTTTTTCGTTTTATCTTAAGCTTGCATACCGTCTGTCTCTCAATCAACAGATACGCGATACTCTGGAAGCTTGTTACTTGTAGATGAGCAGTGGGATCAGTATGACTTATGACATTTTTCCAGAAAGTACGTGTGGCATACTCTTCCTTTCTTTTACAGGTTTATGTAAAGTTGTCTACCTAAATCTTCAGAACTGTCATATAATCTAGGGAATTAAATATTGTACAGTTATTCTGTGAAGTTTTAAGAGTTCCTTCTTTTTAACATTGAAATTTACAAGTTAAGGATACGATGGTTGTAATCATTGTTACGTTTTGAAGTAATAAGTTATAAGACAGAACTGCTGGCGAGTACTTTCTTCAGGGGGCAAAATATATAGTACCTCCAGTTAATACACTACATGTAAAAAGGACGTACTACTTTTGTAGATATGACACTTATCCTCGCTACAGATCATGCTGTTTCATAGATGCCCACCCTCTCTGTACTAAAGTAACTATACGAATGGTGTGAAGACAACTTTTTACTTCAGTTCTTGAAAACACAAGGTAGTTTAACATTCAAATAGAGGCTTAAAAATTCTCTCTGGAGACGTACGCTTCTGGGAAGTGCATAAACAGATAATACAGTCCTATTTACTGTCTTTCACAATCAGAACTGAGAGGCTAAAATGTCATCAGAATTTAAGCTGTCTAGAAATTGAAAGGGGTACGTGTATCATCTTGATTAATAGCAGTAAGAATTTAGTGTGAAACAGACAACAAACTGGGACAACAAAGGAACGATTCCAGCATTTAACTTAAGAAACACCAGAAAATCTAAATTTGGATGGGTGGACAGCTATTTAGGCAACCGTCCTCTTAAATATGAGTCTGATGTCTTTCCAGTGTGACACCTTACTTGCTTAAATGTGTGTCCACACAATGCCTTTTTTCAGTTCAACTGTGCACATCCGCTTACATTTCCAACAAAGCAAGCAGGTAAGCATAATTGTGGCTGCATAATTTCTTCGAATTGGAGGGCCTTTGTCATAGTGCGTTGCAACCCGAGTTTGGCTGTGATCTCGTGCACTGTTCAGTAGACAGGCAGGTGGGGCCAATATGTGTTTCGTTGTGTAATGTGTTGAAGTTAAGCTTTAAGACGATTTATGAGCAGTAATGTCTGTGGACTCCAAAGAAAGCACACTGAAAACTAGGAGGAGTCATGGAATGCCACTTCTAAAGAGTATTTGAGTAGAAATTTGAGGTGTGGTGCGCTTAGTGTCAAGTGTTGGATAAAGTCTCTGATCGTATTACTGTAAAGAAGAAGATAAGTCTCAGAGTAGGAAATCAAAAGAGAGGAGACTACAAACTTACGAAAAGTGCATAGAAAACTGTGCATAGGTATTCCTGTTATGGTGACTTAATTACACAAGTGAGGGCCGTAATACCTGAAAAAGAAAAAGAAAAGAAAAAAATATGAAGTCGGAGTAGCTCCTCAACAAACCAATAGAAACTGGAATGAAGGACATTGATAAAAAATGAAAACACAACCTCCATTCTAATGGATTCTGGGGTCTGTAGCATTCCCAAGTTTGTTGAGTCAAGGCATCTTAATGTGTGTATAATCTTTTTTCATTCAAGTTGTGTAGGCAACCTTTCATAAAATAAAATACTAATAATATACTGAAAGTCAATCTACCTTCACATAACGTAACATCTTAGAACCTCCCTTAAGTATTTCTCAGTTTGAGGAAAAATAACGAAGGCGGCCAGACATGCCCCGTAAGGGGCTTCCCGGCCAATGACGCCAAAAGCTCATTACCATTTACCGAAATGCTGTTGTTCTGTAGTATGAAATAAATAGCTCAAACTGATATATGTCACTGGTTGCCAGATAATGATACGTCATTGCCAGCCGTATAGCTGCAGTTTTCCTAGCAGAAAATTTCAAATCTCACTGTGACCCCCTGAAATTTGTCAACAGAATCTCACGAGGTTTGTATTTCTCATACACTTATGTGCTGTTTTACCCATTACCACTTTAATGTTTTCTTTTTCTGTTGCCCTTAATTACAATAAAGACAGTACAGACAGCCAAGCAGACAAATGGGTTCTTAGTAGCCTGCTTGCACAGTGAAGCAACGTTTGGACAGGACAACACATGTGCTTACCTTTCATTCTTTGTACTAATTTTTGTGCATGCGCTTTTGTTTCCAGACGTCTGTGATTGCGGATGAGAAAAGAGGCATCGTGTGGACGTACCTTAACCTTAACTTGTGGAAGTTGCCAAAAAAAAAAAAAAAAATAATAATAATAATAAAAACCAAGATGTCAGAAGAGGTCGCAACAATAGTATTTGGAATAGAAATCAAGATTATGAAATTACAGTAACCAAGAAACAAATTCTAGGAGAGATGTTATGTGTAATGTTACAGAGGCAAAATGGTACAAAGGATAACCAGTGAGGAGAGATGATTAAGGTGGAAACATAGGAACAAGATTATGGTAAATAGTTGGGAGGAAAATAAAGTGATATAATTAACAATTTGGCAGCTTCAGACAGGGATAGAAGAGATTAAGATATGCTGATATCAAGATGGAGGACTATTTTAAGATTGTGTAACATTGTGACAATTATAGCATTCAATATGCATACGAACAGTTACAAATAATATGAAATACATTTGATTGCAGAAATAACATGAAACTGAAGGGGTAACTGTAGAAATTAGGTGGGTAGTGGGTGGGGACAAACTAGACATATAGCAGTCTTAATAATGTAGACATACCAAAATAACTACTAATGCTCCCACGTCTGAAATGCAACAATTTTGGACATTCTCATACTTCTCTGTAAATGTAGAACTTCACACAGTCAGCAACTAAACCGAATAACAGAGGGAATTTAATCAGGGCTAACATGTTGTCCCCCATTGCAGCATGCAGAATCCTTCTTGTGAACTTCATTCTTGTATCCATAACTAACAAAAATTGGAACATAAAATTAAACCCTTGACAATGAACAACATACTACTCTAACAATACCAAACCTGAAAACAAATCTATTATCCACAACTGCCAACAATAAAATAACTCACTAACGAATGCCCAAAAATTCTTACAGCATTATTCTCAACAACAGCTCTCAAGGAGCCAGAGAATAACTGTCAGCCTCAAACAGTGTAGAAACATAAACTTCCCACGCTGTTGAGTATCACCACATACTGCAGTACGGTCCGTATAAACACAATCCATTTCGAATACACCACACTGTCATAATGTCGCACAAAGCAGTTACATCACGGATGAAAGCATTTGGGCAGCACTGCGAAGTTTGGTTAACACACCCAAATCTTATTCAGCGCTTGCCCCTCCACTCTTTCCTCTCCTTTCTTAGACACCTTGTGTACATTTCCTTGCCCATATGTTGTTTACGGTATTTCTCCTGCCAAGTGCTATTTTTGTAATATGATTTATTGATTGTTTTGTCCTGTTCAGGACTTCAATAAATTATCAGAATTTTGAATTGTGATTGTTTCTCTCCGTTGGTTAAATTCTGTACTTGCTACTATTTGATTCGTTCATTTGATTAATTCATCTATGTGTTTAAAACTGTAGTTATAGGTGAATCATCAGGGTGAGATTCTTATTTCGTTTCTTTGGTTTTTCCTTCAAATCGTACATGAAGAATTATAGTCAAACTTGGTACCTTATTTATCATGTTGTAGGCAATTTGTATCTTTTTGCATCTATATTCTGGCTTTCCCTTGCAAGTGCAGTTTGTATTTTCCCCTTGGACTTGGTGCCATGTATAGAGTTGTTTGCAGTTTCCCTTGCCCTTTTTAACCTTCATTTCCTGTTGTGTATACCTGCCAATAACATAAAGAATAGTAGTGCACAATAAAAATGTTATAGCCTAATCACAGTTACGGATTAATGTGGTTGTGCTGAAGCATCTTGTAAATTAGTTCTGCAAGACACCAGTATTATGAAAAAAATCGAGTGCTACTCGCCATATAGAGGAGATGTTGAGTTGCAAACAGGCACAATAAAAAGACTGTTAACTGTATAACAGTCTTTTCATTATGCCTGTTTGCATCTCAATGTCTCATCTATGTTGTGAGTAGTAATCTATCCATTTCATAATACTGTCATTGTTCCATCCTGGACTTTCAGTTCTCCTAGATATTAATACAAATTTAAACTTTCGGTTACAGTATCAACTGATTTATTGATTCCAGTTAGTTTGAAAACTGCATAGCTTAATCTGACGTAATATACTGTGTTTTGTATGGAATGTATTGACTTACTTTGTGATACAGTGTCGATTTCAAGACAACCCCAGTAACACAGATTGTATCTCTCTTTTGTTCTCAGTAAAGGAAGCCCCAGTGCAATTTGTAAAAAATGTGAGCAGAATGTAAAGCAGTTCGGTAAACCTTCAGCTTGTGAATATTGCAATACAATAGCAGCATTCATCGGGAACAAGTGTCAACGTTGTACCAACTCTGAGAAGAAATATGGTCCTCCGGTGACTTGTGAACAGTGCAAACAAAAATGTGCTTTTGATAGGAAAGATGAAGATAAGAAGGTATAGTTACACCACTACGTGTGAAACAACAGCAGATACAAAGATGATATGAAAGTAGTCTCTATAGGCCAGATAAGTTGTACAAAAAAGTGAAAAGTTTGTAAAAAAAAAAAAAAAGAAATTTGTAAAACTGTTGTAATTAACATTTAAGAACATTGATTGTACAAATTTTATTGCTTTATGGTGCAATTTTAATATTGGATATGATGGTAAAAAAAAAAAATATTTGTACTTGAATACAGTTCAGTTTCAAAACTGTTGAGACTACCTTTGTCCTACAAGAGAATTAAAAAATATACTTATGGTTTAATATTACTGGTGCAGGAAACTACTGTTGATTAGAGTGTTACAATGTGGTGCATATTAACAACATGGTTATAAACAAGTCTCTGGATGTACCAGATTTTTCTCCCCCCCCCCCCCTCCCCTCCCCCCCCCCCCCCCCCCCCCCCCCAAGTCATCTGACAACAGAAATGTGTTGTTGTAATGAACCAGTTGAAGAATCTTGGCTATTTATGAAACACACTTAAGTGTGTGTAGTGAGAGCCTTGTAGTTTCTAAATTAGATCTTTCACTGAATATGTAGAACTGTCCAGCAGATTGAGAATACATCTGGTTTGTTAAGGGGGCATCAACAGTGAAAACAACATACGTTATTCATATCACAACCTTCCTAAGGGCAACATTTTACTCGTAACATGATTTGGAGAAATTAGTGAATTAATAGAAGTATGTGATAGTCAAAAGAATAGTTCAATATAACAACGTTTTATTGCAAAACTTTGGTCAGTAAAATATTCTTGACTTGTAACTATGTGAGGCTCACCTTTTAAACCCCTGGTCTAATAGGAGAACAAATTTTTGTCAAGCTACTACTTGTTATGATGACCCAATGTATGCAGTTCTGAAATACGCTCTTAGTTGTATCTTGTATAATTAATTTGGGATAGAGTTACCAGTATTACTTGCATACTGTAGTTACTGAAACTGATTGTAGTGTGTTGAGTAACAGATAACAGTACAAAGAATAGTGTTGTTCATCTTAAGTTTTAGTGTGTTTTAATGATGTTGTCAATATATTAATGTGACTAAAAGATTTCATTAGGTTTGTGATATTGGCTGATGGATTGTAAATTTCTTCCTCCATCCTGCCATTTTTCAAGAATCTAATCTGAATATCTTAAGGTTGGTAATTTGCAAGGTGATAAAATACAGTGGGAAATAGAACCCATAGAAAATTTTGAAAAATATGGAAAATGTGACCCACAGTTTTTCTGTAATACGCAGCTGTTAAAACGGGTGGTGGGGAGGGGGGAGGGTTGGCTTGTCTTCAGCATTGAGTAGGTAAAAAATATTCAGACAAGAAAGAGAAACATAGTGTAAATGTCCTACTTGTCAGCATTGAAAGCTGTGATAAGTAGATTTGATAATGATCTGCAAATGCTTACTCTCTTTTTCATTGTAAATTGACAACAAAAATATCGTAACAGTTCAGTGATTGAAACATGTTGGATTCCATCACTATTCTTTCAAACAGAGAAATTTTTTGCTGTATATTGCATTGTTAAAGGTCATTATGCCCCCCCCCCCCCCCCAAAAAAAAAAAATAGAGAGGGAGAGAGAGAGAGAGAGAAAAGAAGAAAAAGAAAAAAGGGGTGGGATGTGTTTGATCTCTCACCATTGGTGAATATAATATAAAGTTCGATTTCAAATATTACATACTGCTATCTGAAAAGTTTTCTGACGAGTTTCTATGTTTGTGTATAAGTTTTCTGTGGCGTTGCTATGTTGAAAATGGGAATAATCATAACTGGAAGATGGTGGCAATGTCAGTAATTTCCAATAGAAATAAGCTTACAAGCAAACACAAAATAAACAGCCAGTAAAATTATTCAGTTTAATTTCTGTATAACATTTATTACTATAACATGATCAACGCATATAATGTGTGACTTGTGGACAATGGTACGAGCATTTTGTTTTGAGAAGATTTGTTTAACTGGAAACACAAGAAATTAATTTATGATTTAAGGAAACACTCCTCAGCTGTTTTTAATTTGATCAGCACAAAATTGAATAGTTTTACTTATTTGTACTGTTGCTTTTCATATTAGTACTATTATTGCTATTGCCACTGCCACTTTTGCTGAAGCTTCTCCTGCATGTTTTACTACTGTTAATGCTGCTGCTGCTGCTGCTGCTTTTATGTATCAGGAAAAGGGGATGTAGATTTGTGCAATTGTTTTTTGAAATTGACTTTTTGTTTGTAAAGACAATGGAAAGTCCAAGTAGGAATATCAACAATGTAGGAAAAGACAGATTGCTACTAAGACACTTACATAAAGCTTTCTGCCACAGCCTTCATTAGCAAACAAGAAACACAAGCAAGTACACCTCATGCACACATGATCGCCAACTTCAGCATCTTGTATTGGAATGCAGCTATCACGTGGGATGCAAGCAGCAACCTGGATGGGGTGGGGAAGGGGAACGGGTAGTAGTGTACAGGCTGGGAGAGACAAAATGATGACTGGTGAAGTGTGCAGGCACTAGAAAGACAACGGCTGGTGAAGTGTGCAGGGACTAGAAAGACAAGAAGTGCAGCATCAGGAGGTTTTGGGGCTGGGAGGTGGGGGGGGGGAAAGGAGAGGAGTGGGAAAAGATCGGCAGGTGTGTTGGCAGATGGTGCCAAATAAACAGGATTGGAGACGAGAATGGGGAGGAGATAGGATAGAGGTGGTGGAAAATGATGGGTGGAGGTTGTGGGGCAGTATGTTACTGTAGATGAAGGCCGGGATAGTTACAGAAATGGAGAATGTGTTGTAAGGATAACACCCATCTCTGCAGTTTGAAAACGCTGCTGGTGGTAAGAAGCATCCAGATGGCTCAGGTAGTGAAGCGGCCATTGAAATCAAGTTTATGTTCAGCTGCATGTTGTGCCCAGGTATTCTCCTTTGCTCTTAGCTACAGTTTGGCAGTGGCCGTTCATTCTGATGGACAGCTGGTTGATAGTCATACCAACATAAACAGCTGTGCAATAATTGCAGCAGAGCTGGTAAATGACATGACCGCTTTCACAGGTGGCCCAGCCCTGTATTTGGTAGGATAAACCTGTGACAGCACTGGAATAGGAAGTGCAGGTTGGATGGATTGGGCGGTCTTACACCTTGCTCTTCCACAGGGAATATGATCCTTGTGGCAAGGGGTTAGGATTGGGAGTAGCATTGGGATGGACTAGGATGTTCTAGAGGTTGTATGAGTGACAGAACACCACCTTAGAAAGGGTGGGAATTATCTCTGGTAGGATGTCCTTCATTTCAGGGCATAACGATAGGTAATAAAGAATTTTTAAGTATGGAAGGGATGACAAATCACCCCTGCCATAACAGCCTGGCCACCTAGGGACAGCATATCTGCAGTGAAGAGAACTCCCTTGCTCAGTATGCTGAAGATCTCACTAAGGCCTTCACAGACAGGCACTGTCCCCCAGACTTAGTCTGCAAACAGATTTCCCATGCCATTTCACCTCACACCCTCAATCTTCCCACCACTTCCAAGAATCAGCCACAGAGGAGTGTCCACTTGTCTCCCAGTACCACTCTTGCCTGGAACAACTGAGCCACATCCTTTGATGATTACCTATCATGATGCCCTGAAATGAGGAACATCCTACCCAAGAAACATCCCACCCCTCATAAAGTGGTGTTCCATTGCCAACCCAACCTCCACAACATCCTAGTCTGCCCGTGCCACTCCCTATCCCAGCACCTTGCCTTAAGCATCATATTCCTGTGGAAGACCAAGCTGCAAGTCCTGCCCAATCCACCCACACAGCATTCCCCATTTCAGGCCTGTCACAGGTTTACCTTGTTTCATCATGGACAGGGACACCTGTGAAAGCAGCCATGTCATTTACCAGCTCTGCTGCCATCCTTGTGCAGCTTTTTATGTTGGTGTGATTTCCAACCAGCTGTCCACCAGAATGAGCGGCCACTGCCATACTGCAGCCAAGAGCAGAGGAGACCACCCTGTGGCACAACACGCAGCTGAACATAACATACTTGATTTCAGTGGTTGCTTCACTACCTGAGTCATCTGGATCCTTCCTACCACCAGCAGCTGTTTCGAACTGCGCAAATGGGAGTTATCCTCACAACACATTCTCCACTTCCGCAACCATCCCTGTCTCAACCCAAGATAACATATTGCCTTAAACCCTCCCCCCAACAATTTCCATCCCCTCTATCCTATCAACTACTTCCCATTCTCATCTCCCACTGTGTTTATTTACCGTCCTCTGCCAACGCATCTGCCCATCTTTCCCTGCTCCTCTCTTTTTTCGCTCCTCTTTTCCCCACCTTCCTGCTCCACAATCTCCTAATGCTGCACTTGTTGTCATTCTAGTCCCTGCACACTCCTCCAGACAGCGTTCACCTGTCTACCCACTTGTACACTGCTTTTACCCTTCCCCACTCCGTCCAGATTGCTCCTTGCATCCCACATGATAGCTGCATTCCGGCACTAGATGCTAAGGTTGGCAGTCATGAGTGCATGAGGTGTGCTTGCTTGTGTGTAAGAATGTTGTGTGTTTCTCTTTTGCTGATGAAGGCTGTGGCTGAAATCTATATGTATTCGTATGTAAGTGTCTTGTAATTATACCTGTATGCAATTTAATGTCTTCTTTATGGTCATTAGCAATCTATATTTTCTTACATTGTTGATATTCCTTTTTTGACAGTGAGAATATGTACTCACTGGCAAAGCAAATTGTCAGCCTGGAAGGGCAATGGTGCATTTTGGTACTTAAATTCAGTTTCCTGGAACATGTGTTTCTGTGGACGAACAGCTCATTGCTTGACAAATGATACATTAGGTTTAGTTATGGTCACTAAAACATATGTAGAATTGTCCTCTCGTTTGAGGGATGAGGAGATTTTGATGAATGCCTGTGAGTAGGCTATAATAAAGAATGCACTATACTTTGCAGTCCACTGTATGCTGTACATAGAATACATATTGTGGTTGATTACTTCCCTACCTGTTGCATTCTAGAATGGAATTTTTTTAAAGTACGAGAGAGGACTTTGTGCTCATGAATTCTACACAGAAGTGAAAGTGGAGGTGCAGATTTAATTTATGGTATATTGAAAGTATGGTTCATTGAAGTTACATAACCACTTGTCCCAAAATTATAATTATCTTACTTCAAATATTTCCTGTAAAAAAATTCGTCCTGTAGCTTTCTAATGCAATAATACTGACTGGTTACAATTCCAGTGGCATGCTGTTATATTCTTTCAGTTTACTTAACTTTACACTGAATAGTAGAAGCATTGAGCTGTTGATAGACACACAAAAATACATGTGCAATTTTTGTGCCAGCTGAAATTAAAATGCTGGGATGACAGTTCGGCGGGTAGATTGGGGTGAAGGGTTGTGTTGGGCAAGATTGTCTGGAAGCTAGCAAAGTTTTCATTCCAACTTGCATTATTATTGTTTGTATGTAGCTTTCCTTAGAATTGCTCCATGTTGTTTCAATTTTTGATTACATGTTATTTCTTAAACAATCATTTTTAGTTGGATATTTATAAAGCAATTCATGATTCAGGGTTCTTTCTTGTTCTCATTTTAAGGTACTGCCATCTGTTTTCTTGTCGCCATTTAATCCTCCATCTTCGTACAAGTAGACTTATTCTGTAGTGTCATCCAGACCTTTGTTGAAGTGAATATGTTATATTGTAAATTTTATTAGACCTGTCATTTTAGAATTTCAGTATCACATACAGCTTCTGAGCAGTGTATAATACGAAGTTTAGTTTAAAATTTGTCAGCTGGTCAGTGAGATACTGCTTTTAGCTCAAATATACGTCAATTATTTCACAGTTTACCACTTACGTAAATTCATTTAGTCCAGCATGTTTCTATGGACTTAAGTTTAAAGACTGTTTTGATGCAGCTCTCCAAGATCCAAGAAGTATCCAGTGGATGTATTTGATTCTTGAAGAGCAGTTGTGAATTACCTTTAAAATATCTCCCTGTATCTGCCATAACTTCTTCATTTGCCTCAAAATGTTTTCCAGCTGCAAATTTCATAAAATGTTGGAGTAGGGAGAAGTTGGAAGGTATCGCCCTCCTTCCCTCCCCTCTCCACCCACTCCTCGTGCTTTTGCAAGCCAATCTTCTCATTTTTTTTTATACAGTTGGGTCAGAAGTCTTGTACTATATTTGCCATTTGCTACTGTTCTCTTTGGAAGGTAGTCAATAAGATGATCCCTTCTTTATCAATGAAAGACTGGGCTTATCCTCCTCAGTGAATTGATTGTACTTTGCTTTCTTGGACTGGTCCACTGGCTTTCGTATACTGTACATTCTCTCTCTCTCTCTCTCTCTCTCTCTCTCTCTCTCTCTCTCTCTCTCTCTCTCACTGCACCACGAAGTGATGGATATACAGGGTGACCCAGAAGTCCGTCAATGTATGAAAATTCGATACTTCTTGTAATAATGTAGATAAAGAGGTAAAAATTGACGCATGCTTGAAATGACATGACGTTTCATTGACACTAAAAAGAAAGTTCACAAAACAACCAACAGATGGTGCTACATATGATAAAAAAGCTATGATTAGCATAGTAATTGATGATTAGCATAGATGATGTTCTTTATAACAAATGCTTGTGTCTGCCATCATTCATCATCAATATTTGTGGTTGAGGGACAATATTGTGAACAGCATTGTACAACTTACCAGTAGGTATGGTTTTCAGCATCCCTAATGAGATAAATCATGGTAGAGTTAAGGCTTCAGATAAAGATACCCCCCCCCCCCCCCCTCAAAAATAAAATAAAATAAAATAATCATGTGGATTGAGTTCAGGAACCTTGGGTGGCCAAGCATGACGGAACTAGCGGCTCATCACGCAATCCTCATCAAATGATGTTCGCAAGAAATATTTCGCACGTGTAGCAGTACAGGGCTAATCACCACCTCACATTCTAACACGGTTTTATCAGCCACGCTAGGGATGGCGTGATTCTGTAACATACTGGCATACCTCACTTCCATCACACTGACTGTTTGAATAGCAGTGTCCCGCATTTCCTCAAAGAAAAAGGGTATAGTTATCATTGATGTACTAAATCCACACCACACCGTGATTTTCTCGTCATGCAGTGTGGTTTTCACAACAGTTCAAAGATTTTCAGCAGCTCAAGTTCTTCAGTTGTGGTTGTTGAGAGACCCTCAGATTATGAAATGGGCTTCATTGGTCCACAACACGTTAGACAACCAATCATCATCATCTCCCATTTTTTGAAGTGCCCACACTGCAGATACTGTCTTGAGTTGAAAAAGTGAGGCTAACAGTTCATGATGATACTGGGTTTTGTACAGCTAACATTGAGGGTGTGTCTTAGCACTCTGTTGAACAGTAGTGCATGGAATCCTGGTGCCATGTGTGTCTTCACAATTGCTGACTTAACTGTACAGAGTTGAACCCGCTAATGTCTCCATTTCTTCCTAATTGTCTGAGTAGCAGTAGCACTTATGACTGGTCGCCCACTGTGCAGCTGATCTAAACAAAATGTTGCTTTGGACTGTGTGATAATTTTCTTCTCGATAACACTTGTTACAGGACCTTTAACAGTTCAAATACTCTCATGACAATAGGATCTTGAACCTGCAGAAGCGGATTCTTCATTCTGATTGTAAAGCTTCACTGACAGTGTCTTTCCTGGTAAAGTCAACATGCCGTGATTGCTGATGCATCTGACGCCCTCTCTCACTACAGCTCATTTTATATACGATTCTCGTATGATATCATTGACATTTTGCTGTCCATTGCCATCTGATAGCCAGTTTTTCTGCACTTGTTGTTGATTTCAGTAAAACACTGTGCCATTTCAAGCATGTGTATCAATTTTTACCTCTTGTCTTCATTATTCCTTGAATTAGCGCATTTTCAAATGTTAACAGACTTTTGAGTCACACACTGTGAATCATGGACAGTAACAAACCAATTCCCAAAAACAATTGGAGTTTATCTCTTCTGATATATCAGTGGCATCATTTATTTAATATTCCATGGTTACCAGTCATCCAATAACATTGACAAACTTTTTGATGTTGATACACTTCAAGATGCAGTTGTGATGTGTGGTAGATCTTGCCACCCAAGACCATGTAGTTGAGAGAGAGAGAGAGAGAGAGAGAGAGAGAGAGAGAGAGAGAGAACATGTTGCAGTTAGAAACAGAACAACAATAATCATACTATGCAGTATTACCAAGAACAGTTATACTAATGAATTCATAGAGTTCTTTGATTGATTATGTGGTGTAGAATTTGAGATTGAATGTCGACCTCTTGGAATTTTTAGTTCTCATGTTATCAGTTTAGAATATGGCTGTAAAGTATGTAAGTAATTGGGTGACATACCTCCTTCTCTGTAATAAATACCAAATATTGGAGTACATGAGGTTGAGGGTTGGAGAAAGGGAGGGTTTTAAAATATGAGGAGAAAGATGGAAGTTTCAGCCATTAGCTTACACATCCCACCCTCCACACTATCTTTTTTTTTTTCTTCATCTGCTTATAGAGTCCTAAAATATTATTGCACAATTTGTGCAGTGTTATTGTGTGATGTTATTTGTGCTATCATATGATAATATAATTGTAATTTGCTAGAATTGGTAATAAGGTGATTCCCATAGAAGCTGTGATATTGCGGCCCAATGCGTAGAATGTCGTGCATAAAACATTGTACAAACTGCCTAATCCACACTAAAGATAATTAATTATTCCACATAAATCATGAGGTTGTTACTTGTTTTCTGTGATATCCTGATCTTATTAATTTCATCTGGTGTCAAGCACAGCCTCATTTTTCAGAGAAAAAGCGTTGTCACATCTGTACATGTAACTTCGATGATTTGTTTACAGGTCGATGGAAAACTTCTTTGTTGGCTGTGCACACTGTCATACAAAAGAGCTCTTGCCAAGACAAAGCAAACAGATGCCGAAAGAAGAGCTCACCTGAAACTTGCTGCCCAACGAGCCGCAAAGGGGAAAGATATTAAGTAAGTGGTGTAATAGTCTTTTTGTAATTTCTACCCAATGTACGTATAGAGGCAAATAAAGCAATGTACATTTTGCCACGCCAAATTTAGCAACTAATGATCAGAATATATAGTGAGTGGTTAATAAAACTTGGCTGGTCGAGCCGGCCGGCGTGGCCTAGCGGTTCTAGGCGCTTCAGACCGGAACCGCGCTGCTGCTACAGTCGCAGGTTCGAATCCTGCCTCAGGCATGGAAGTGTGTGATGTCCTTAAGTTAGTTAGGTTTAAGTAGTTCTAAGTTCTAGGGGACTGATGACCTCAGAAGTTAAGTGCCATAGTGCTCAGAGCCATTTTGGCTGTTCGATAAAAGGATATCTACCTTTCTTTGTATCTGTTTGACCAGCCAGGTTAAGTTGAACTAATAAGAGCAGATCTAGCATTTTTTCACAGGCTAATAGTTAACACCAAAGCAGCTGCAAAATCTTTTGTACTCATAGCAAGAGTGAAATAATTTGTTCAGTTACTTTGTTTCTCAGTTTGGCAGTTGCAAATTTTTGCAAGGATCATTTCATAAATTGGCATTGACAGATGCTGAGACTGATATTGAGACAGCTCTGCCAAGAACATTATTGTTATATGACCTTGTAGCTTCTAGTCTTTTTAGTAATTTATGTGAAGCGTAAATTTAGATTATCAGTGTCAGCAGCTTTCTTTTAAGTGTGCAACAAATCCAATGGCTTAATCTAAAGACAGTTGAACAGATATTATTATAAGGATTGAAGAATCAATTTATAAAGTATCAGTTTAATTAAATTTATTTATTAGAACAATGTGGAGAATTGGTTTCAACTGGAACATGCTAATAGGCCAACATCGAAGAAAAAACTGATTTTTAGACTCAATTCTACATTGACGTTTCCATGTTGAGTTAAAAAAGTAGTTTTATGACAACTGCTTTATATGCAACCATTTTTACATACAGAGTCCATAAGCAAATCATAAATATATCAGGGCTTTGATGGTACTGATGCTGAGACAGTATCAATGCAATTGAGTTTACCTGTATGTGGTACATACATCTTGCCATTTTAGGTGTGATGTAGGAGTCATTGATGCATAATGACTGAGCGCTGTAAATTCGACTGTACAGGCCTTTGTGGTCTTGGTTTACCAAAAAATACACCCAAAATATTTAGGAGATGAAAACTTAAAATGGAGATTCTAAAAACATACATTAATCAAGGCCATAGTGGCTTGCACACAGGCATTTCTTAGGTTCAAAAGGAATACACTAGAAAAATCTGCCACTACTTGAGGCTGGAGAGTCAGTTGAAATTATGGCCCAAAAATGGTGCATGAGGTTTACAGAAGGAAATTGACATGTTTCATTTATTACCAAGCATGCTCAGAATAAAACAAAGTGATAATTCCTAAGAGATTTTTTCCCCCCGTTATTTCCATCGATAATTTTCTCCAGTTTAGGGGTACTTGGGTGACTTATTTAAACACATAAATTCTGCTTCTTTCCATATTGGTGAAAATTTCATACTGTATTCAAATGGTCATTAGAATTAGACACTTACCTTTAAGTTTGTAGGGATCACCTACTTCTATATCTACATCTATACTCTGCAGATCATCAGGAGGGGCAGGGCAGAGGGTATGCCCTACTTTACAAGTTACTAGGGGATTGATACCCTATATAATCATACTTTTGACAATAATCGTAGGTGTGGTACTGAGTCAAATGCTTTTCGGAAGTCAAGAAATACTGCCTCTACCTGATCACGTGAGAAGAGTGCAAGTTGGGTTTCACATGATCTATGTTTTCGGAATCTGTGTCAGTTGGTATTGAGGAGGCCATAATGTTGGAGCTTAGAAATATGTTCCGAGATTTTGCAACAAATTTGTGTCGGGGATATTGGACAGTAGTTTTCGTTAGCTGTTTCCCAACACCAGTGACACTAATTCTTATTTCATTCATCTTTCCAGTGGTATGAGGATTACATTGGGGAAATTCTCCTGGGGTTTGCATTTGAAAATGGAATTAAGCATTTCAGCTTTTGCTTTCCTGCCCTCAGTTTCATTTCCTGTCTCGTGCAGTAGGGCCTGGACACTAACATTGGTGCCACTTAACAGCCTTTACAAATGACCAGAATTTCTTCAGGTTTTGCAAAATATCATTTGACAGTATTCTGCTACTGTAGTCATTGAAGGCATCACACTTTGCTTTCTTTACAGCCAAACCCGTCTCATTCAGTATCTCTGTATCTATAGTCCCATGCTTTCTTTTACACCTATTATGCAGTAATCTCTGTTTCCCTGATACTTTTAGCATTTCATGATGTGATGTGGAACCGTGACTTAGGGGTGCTTATTAGTTTCTCCAAACATCTGGACATCAATCAGAGCAAGGTGTGTACATTTTTCTTGCCAGTGCTTTCACTTCCTGAACAAATTTGAAGTCCACGAACTGTTCATCATACCAGTCTGACTCTGTCTGATAATGATAGGCTATATTGTCGTTTTGGATTCACAGGTCTCCAGTTGAATGATGTTCTGGGTCAGACAGGTATATGTAGTATGTCCTTGCACTGTTTGTCTATGTGATGATGGTGGGAGTCATTCAGCATCCCCAGTTCATCTTGCATAAAAATTACCCTATAAAGATAGTACCATCAGTATTAATGGTACACACACTTGTACCATGACACCGGCATATATCACATCGTACAGTAGCTGTATGTACACCGACATGTAGTAGATGCTTCTGAATCATTCTGCTTCTCTCTTAGAATACCCCTGTATTCCTCACACTATGACTGTGAATCTGGCAGTTTTGTTAAATCGAGGTACTGCTTTTTAAATCTTAACAGGTTGGCTAAAAAAGATGACTTGTCTCAGATCTAGGCTCAGTTGGCTGTAACAAGATGAGAAGTACTGAGCATGTGACATTATACTTCCAATAGTGTCTACATGTTACTGTTTATGGGGCCAAGGTGCCTAACAAATTAAAAATAGTTAAAAAGTACATAAAAGGAAAGGTACACAAAAGAGGCTCATAATATTATAATAAGCTCCAAAAGGGGAAAGATATACCATGATCAATTCGAGGTACGTTGAAGAACTGGCACCCATGTTACCAAGAAAAGTGGAACAGTTTGGCATGTTACATTATCATGATGTTGCCAGCCCTTTCCATCAGCTCTTGTTTTTGCATAATGATAGAGTAGTGTGGGATGAGCACACAAGAAATTAACCTACTTGGTCATGGCCACTTTATATGTGCACTCCTGTGGGATGTTTCATCACAGGTTGTGCAGGCAATCAGATTTTTACACACATGCCATTGTGTCAAAGGTGTGGCTTGAGTATCTCGATTCAGGGAAAGCTACCAATGCCAGTGTTGAGTACCATATGCAGCATCATGTTTGGTAGGCTTACCGTCAATTATCAGAAATTGTAACAGGAAATATATATAAAACAATTACCCATTGAAGGAATCTGACAAACAATCCTCCAACTATAGGCCATTTGCATTCTGCCAAGATAACCAATGGCTTTAGAACAGCCTCCTAGATATTTAACACCAAATAATGTTTTGGATTAATATTAGTCTGGTTCCTGGCAAAATCACAGCATGAAGACAGCTCTCATAAAAGTGACTGACAAATTGAAACAAGCTTTGTACAGCAGAAGGTGTCTGTTTTAAGGGCTTTTTGGATTTCAACAAAGCTTTCCACATTGTTGACTTTGATGTTCTACTTGCTAAACTCACAAGCAAAACTTTTTCCAAGTGCAGTACAACAGTTCCGCTATGGGCCCATTACTTCTGTCATACAGGGTGATTCACAAAGACATGCAAATATTTTAATATGTTGTTCTACAAGTAAAACTTAAGAAAAAAAAGTTCATATAAACATAGGTTCGCAAATGTTTAGTTATGGGGTTACTGCTAATAAAAGATTTTGCCTGAAATTTAGCAACTTCGCTAATATGAAACCACCGCAAAACCATATGAGGTTAAAGGAAAGCACAATTTCCATTTATTTTGTTGTTATTGGTGTGGTGAATCTAATAAAACATGCCCCAGACGTCTATCTGCGGTAGTTTCCCAGAACATCCTGAGAAGCAAAGAGGTAATGTCGTAAAATTTTTAATTTATTAACTACTTGGCCCAATTTGTTTTTTAAATTCCAGACAATTGTGCAAAGCTTTCAACAGAAGTTGTGGAGAATTTAATTGTGGAAAAATGATGGTAATAACATTAACTGAAACTGTATGAATGGGTCAGTTAATCTGCTTTTATTAATACCACGGCACACTTGAATTCATGTTAAACCAGAATATACAAAGCTCAGTATTAAGGAAATTGAACAACAGATTTTGTTGTTTGTTTCAGCTTCACCGGGTTGTTCTTAATTTCGTCTGTTGCATTCATAATGTGAACAAGTAATGCTTCACGTGTATTGACTTTGTTCTCATAAACTATGTCTTTTATCCATCCCCATACACAAAAATACATTGGTGTTAAATCAGGCAATCAGGGTGGCCACAGACGGGTAGCACCACGACCAATCCATTTCTGGGGAAAATGTACATTTAAATGTGTAGTAATGGTGTTGGTTCAATGTGGAGGCACGCTACCATATTGAAAATACATTTGCAATTGCGTAGTAGGTGGAACATCTTCGAGCAAGCGGTGCATTTCTTCTTGAAGGAATTGAAGTATGTCTCACCAATTAGACGTCCTGGGAAACTGAATGGTCCAATAAAGTGTGTGCTGATTATACCTCACCGCACATTTATGTTAAATCGCTGCTGGAAATGGCGATGCACTGTTGCGTGTGGGCTTGCTTCAGACCATATGTGCTTGTTATGTTAATTGTTGCCGAATTAGTATTTAACCAGTTGCACAACTCCGCAAGTAAAGGGCAGGATCTCCCGGGTGTAAATGAAGCACTTTTTTTATGGTAAGGATACAGATTATTGTACTTCAGTGTATGCCATACCCTAGATTGTGAACTCCGGATGTTCTGGAAAACTACTGCAGATACACGTCTGGGACATGTTTTATTAGATTCACCACAGTAATAACAACAAAATAAATGGAAATCCTGCTTTACTGTAACCTCGTACAGTTTTGCGATGGCTTCGTATTAGCGAAGTTGCTAAATTTCAGGCAAAATCTTTTATTAGCTGTAACTCCGTAACTAAACATTTGTGGACCTACGTTTATATGAACGTTTTTCTTTATTTCTACTTGCAGAATAACATACTGAAATATTTGCATGTCCGTGAATCACCCTGTATATTAACCCCAGGGGGCTCGCCACTCTTTGGTGGGTTTGTGCTTGGCTACCACGGGGCCTGAGCATCTTTTGCCTTACGTGCTGCATGTCTGCCCTCTTGCCATTCTTTTCCCTCTCCCTTGCGCAGCGTGTCTGGGGTGTTACTGGGAATGTTCCGCATTGTCTGTCGCTGACTAAGAACACTGTTCTTTCGCTCCCTTTTCCTTTTTTTATTTCTCTTCTCCTCTTGTTCCTCTGCTTCGATGTTTGAGGTTCCTCTTTTTCTTCTTCCTCCCTGTGCACTCCTGAAGGCCAGCCCACGTATCTGATATGTAGCAGGTGACTGGGAACACTTAATTCCCAGCCCCTGGTTGACAGGTAGGGTTTGCACATAACCCTTGGTACAGGCCAGACCCAGGGAGGGGTGAGGCCAGGGCCAGGGAGGGGTGATTGCCTGAGCTGCATCCTTCCCAAATTGCTGATTTGTCCCTCTGTCAGGCGTTCGGGAGGTGTGACCTGAGATGAGAATAACCACCTAATGCGGGTGCACCCCCCTTTGAAGGGGAAGGAGCGCACCATTGGAGATGCTGGCAATCCTGGGGGATTTTATGACACTGAGCCAATCGTCTTCACAGTCAATGCTTACAAAACATAAATATAATGAGGCCAATGATTCAGAGACCCCTCCCGCTACACCGTGGTTCAGTCGACCACCACGGTAAATCCGTTTATTATTCAGAAAGGTGGTTGATCAATTGCCGGCCCTGTGAAATCTTGCTCGTGTTTATGGAATGGCACTTTACTTTTGGAGACTATTTCTGATTCTCAAGCACAACAACTGCTTGCCACCTTGCTTTTCCATGGCTATCCTGTTTGTGTCGAGTCCCATAGAACTTTGAATTCTTCCCATGGTGTTATTTGCACGAGGCTGCTCAGTGGTCTAACCGAGGCCGAAATCCAATCTTACCTCTTTGATCAAGATGTCATTGCCATCCATCAGGTGACGAAAAAGGTAAATTCCTCCATAGTGTCCACCCGCACTCTTTTTCTCACCTTTGATAGAGTGGTGCTTCTGTCCAAGATCAAAACAGGCTATGAAATTATCACAATCCAGCCGTGCATTCCGAACTCGATGCAGTGCTACGGGTGTCATCGTTTCAACCACACTATAATGTCTTGTCAACACCCAGCCAAATGTGTAACCTGTGGTAGGGATGCACACGAGGGCCATTGTCCGCCTCCTTATCCCCGTGGTATCGGCTCCTCTCGGGATTGTCCCGTGTATCGTGATGAGTGGGCTGTCCAAGAGATCCTGGTAAAGGAAAAAGTGCCTTACCCAGTCCCTCGCAACTTATCGGCTAGTCGCAAACCCCGCATTCTCCTGTCTGGCACCTATAGTTCTGTTCTTGTTACCCTAGCTCCATAAAGGACATGGCCACGCAGACATGCAACCTCAACTTCAGCTCTGAGGTTGTGAAATTGCCTAGTGTCACGGTAGCATCACCATCCCTCCGTCCAACTGTGCAGCAAGCCGTCAAACTCGATTCAAGGGGTGTAGCCTACACAAACGTTAGACCGGAAAGGACAGGAGTACTCCCGTGAAGACTTCCTACGTCCCTCCAGCCAAACACCACCCGAGTCTTCCTCTAACTGGAAAGGCTCAAAGACATCCACTTTCGGCAAACATTCTCCTCCTCCTCCTCCTCCTCCTCCTCCTCCTCCTCCTCCTTGACACTGCTGCCACGTGATACCTTAGCCCAGCCAGCCTCCGTGTCACCGGTGCACACTACCAACCGTTTTTAAATGTTGGACTCCACAGACCGACAGCACAAGCCAGCTGATGCTTCTGTGCACCCCATGGAGCAGAATCCTCCCATGTCTGTGTGCTGCAGCAGCAACTCTACACAGGCTGTCACTCAGTAGCCGCCGAGATGACATTTCTTCCTCATCATGACTCTTCTCCAATGGAACGTTCACAGCCTTCCGTCCCACAAAGAGGATTTACTGCCGCTTTTAGCATCGCAGCGTCCCCTTGTACTCTGCCTTCAGGAAACGAAATTGCGCCCTCACGACTGCTTTGAGCTTTCACATTTCTTCCCCGTTCGTTTTGACCTTCCCCCTGAGGTTGGCATTCCATTTCATGGGGGTGTCATGCTGCTCATATGGGATGACATTCATGATCAACCCTTCTACCTGACTGCCCATCTTCAGGCTGTTGCAGTTCGCCTTTTTATTCCCCACCTTACCTTTTGCATCTGTACCACTTTGTTCCTCCGTCATTCAGCGTCACCAGAGCAGACTGCCATCAGTTTATTGGGCAGCTACCTCCCCCATTTCTGCTACAAGGTGACTTTAATGCACATCATCCCCTTTGGTGTTCTCCCAGAAACTGTCATAGAGGTGCCCTGTTGGCTGACCTTAACCAACTTAACTTCTTCTGCCTTAACATTGGAGCACTTATTTTCCTTTCCGACTCCTCACACCCCTATTCCCATTTGGACCTATCGTTCTGCACTTCCCAGCTTGCCCATTGTCTTGAGTGGTCCATTCTTTCTGATGCCTACTTGAGCGACCATTTCTCTTGTGCTATCCGTTTGCCAACTCCTAACCCACCTGTGTGCACACTCAGCTGGCAGCTTACTAAGGCTGACTGGCGGCTTTACTCCTCCCTGGCAACCTTCAAAGAACAAGATATCCCCAGTTGTGATGACCGGGAGGAATATCTCACAAATGTTGTCTTTACTGTCGCGGGATGTTCCATTCCTCACACTTCCTCATTACCATGCTGTGGCCCAGTCCCTTGGTGGATTGAGGCATGCCGTGACGCAATTCGCGCACGGAGGTGTGCTCTCCACGTTTGTAACCATCATTCTACAATGGCAAACTGCATTCAGATGCGTGCAAATTGTTTCCTGTTCTTCAGGATAGCAGAAAAGCTAGCTGGATTGCATTCACTAGTTCTTTTAACAGTTTCATGCCTTCCTCTGTCGTGTGGGCCAACTTCCGATGGCTCTCTGGGACCAAGATCCATTTGCCAATTCCCGGCCTGACAGTAGCAGACAATGTCATAATGGACCTTATTGCTATCACTAACACCTTGGGTCGCCATTTTACAGACGTTTCGAGCTCTTCCCACTATCACCCTTCCTTCTTCCATTGGAAGCATGTGGAGGAGGCTCGGGCAATACCCTTCTTTTCTCAGAATCAGGAGTGCTACAACACCGCCTTTACTATGTGGGAGCTAGATCATGCTCTCAGTTCCTCCCGATCCTCTGCCCCAGGGCCAGACGCTGTCCACATTCAGACGTTGCAGCACCTTTCTCTTGCAGGCAAGCACTTTGTGCTTAACACGTACAACAGCATATGACCAGAAGGCACATTCCCCGGACTTTGGCATGAAGCCACTGTCATACCCATACCTAAGACCAGTAAGGACAAAAACCTTCCTTCTAGCTACTGCCCCATCTGTCTCACCAGTTGTGTTTGCAAGGTGATGGAATGTATGATTCATGCCCGGTTGGTATGGTGGCTCGAGTCTCGCTATTTACTAACAAATGCACAGTGTGGATTTCGAGCTTGGTGTTCTGCAGTTGACCGTCTCATTACTTTGTCTACCCATGTCATGAATGGTTTTCTGCAGAAATCCCAGACTGTGACCATGTTTTTCGATTTGGAGGAGGCCAACGACACCTGCTGGAGAACTGTTATCGTTCGTACTCTTTACACGTGGGGCTTCCTTGGCCGCCTGCCTGTTTCCTTCAAGAATTTTTAAAAGAGTTTTCACGGTGCATGTGGGTTCTGCCTTGTCAGACACCTTTATCCAGGAAAAGCATGTGCCTCAGGGTTCCGTCTTGAGTGTCGTCCTCTTTGCTATTGGCATTAATCCTATAATGGCCTGTCTCCTGCCGAGCGTCTCTGGCTGCCTTTTTGTTGACGATTTTGCTGCCTATTGCAGTTCTCCACAGACCTGTCTCACTGAGCGGCATCTTCAGCGATGTCTTGATCGTCTTTACTCCTGGTGCATTGACAGTGGCTTTCATTTTTCCACTGAATTTCTGGTGGTGCCATCGGTTTATCCCACCATCATCACATCTTGGGCCTATTGCCATCGTTCGTTAAAACTACAAAATTCCCGGGGCTCATGATCAATAGGAAACTCTCTTGGTCTTGCCATGTGTCTTAATGGCAGCCTGCTGTATGCGGTTCCTTAGTGTCCTACATGTCCTCAGTGGTACTTCCCGGGGTTCTGATCGAACCACCCTCCTACATTTGTACTGGTTCTTTGTCCATTCGAAACTCAAGTATAGGTATTTTGTTTATGCGGTTGCACATCCATCCCTCTTACACTGTCTCAACATTATCCACCATCGTGGTATCCGTTTGACCACTGGCGCCTTTTACACTAACCCAGTTTGAGAGTCTGTATGCTGAAGCTGCTGAGCTACCACTGTCCTACCACTGTGACTCTCTCCTCAGCAGGTATGCATGCCATTTGTCTGCCATGTGTGGTCACCCATCCTATGCCGCCTCCTTCGATGATTCCTTTGATCACCAGTATGGGACGCGTTGCTCTTCTGTTACCTCCTGGAGTTCGCTTTTGGCACTTCCTATTGTGGCTTACCTTCACACTACCTGCAGTTTTCCCAGTGTGTGTGAACCCTTCACCGCCTAGGCTCTGTGAAGCGGCCCAACCTTGGCCTTCATTTGCTTCCTACGGACACTACTCCAGCCTCGGTTTATCATTTATCACCTTCAGTTTCACGACCTTCACATGGAGCTTCGCGATAGTATCGTATACACTGATGGCTCTCGGACTGACTGTGGAGTCACGTGTGCCTTCGTCATTGGCACCTGTGTTTTTCGATATCGGCTTCCGGCACACTGCTCAGTATTTACAGCTGAGCTCTTCACCCTTTATCAGGCCACAGAGTACATCCGGTGACATAGACTTTTCAATTGTGTCCTCTGCTCGGACTTGCTCATCGCCCTTCAAAGTCTAAGTGTGCTGTACACTGCCCATCCCTTAGTGCAGCAGGACCTGGTAAACTGTAACTTGCTAACTCTTGGTGGAGCCACTGTGATGATTATGTGGGTTCCTGGTCATGTTGGTCTGCCAGGAAATGAGACTGCTGATGTTTCTGCCAAGGCTGCAGTCCTCGTACCTCAGCCTGCTAGTTCCTGTATTCCCTCCGATGATCTCTGAGTTGCTGTCTATCAGGAGGTGGTGTCCCTTGACATCAACAATGGTCCTGCCTTCACAGGAATAAGCTCCAGTTTATTAAACCCTCTCCCAGCAGCTTGGACGACCTCCTCTTGGCCCTCCCACTGGGAGAAGGTCATTTTAACTAGGCTGCGTATTCGGCACTGTGTTTTTAGCCATCTTCAATTGATAAGTGACGCTACCCCACCACTTTGTACGCATTGCGCAGAAGTTTTGACTGTTTGCCACTTCCTGACGGAATGCCCATTTTTTAACTGTTTACATTCCCGCTTGGGTTTGCTGTCTTGAGTTATCGACCATTTTATCAAATGATGCTTTTGCTGTCGACTGCGGTTTACTTTTTATCGGCCAAAGCACTATGGCAAAGGCCATTTAATTTTTAGCTTTGGACCTCCATTTCTGTATGGTGTCTTTTTTAGCCCTTTATACACGTCCCTGTTTTTATCTGTCTTCTCGTATGTCAATTGGGACTGACATACAGTTGTTTTTCAACTCCTCTCTGTCTTCGTGTTCTATAGTTGTGACTTGGGCGCATATGACCTCATTTGTTTTTTTCGCTCTAAAGCAAAACAAAACCAAAACTAAACCCTGTATATTAATGATATGTTAACTGTTTTCTTCCATTGCAAATATTACTTTAATGCTGATCATCTTCAGGTATGACTAAGTGCAAGTCCAACAAACCTGAGCACAGCCATGCAGCATGTAAATGCTAATTTTCTTGGCTTACGAAAGTAGGTGCAAAGCACAGGTTTGAAATTTAACTTATCTACAACGGAAGCAGTATTTGTCATATATAATAGACTTATTACCCCTCAGTTCAGAGAATCTCTTCCATCCTTAATCCTAAATGGCACAGAAATAACCTTTCCTTCCTTATACACAGAATCTGGAGATAATTCTGGACTATCACTTGCACACAACTGCAATCTGTAAGATGATGTTGGTGTCACTTAATTCACGACAGAAATATTACAAAAAGTCCCATTTTGAGCTTAAAAAGAAACCCATGAAGTCAGTAATGCTTCCTATACTTAATTGTGGTGATCCTATTATTCGAGGACTTTCGTATTAGAGCTCACTTTGGTTGGAGCTTGTGCTGAATGCTTGTGTAAGATCAATTTATGTGGTGTACACTTTTTCAACCATATCACTCCTTTCTATCTTTCTCTGTTTGCGCTATCATCTGTTCAGCCATTGCACTCCCTCTTATTTATCTTCAACTCACACACTGCTATGTGAACAGCACAGAAAAAATACTTGTTCTCAACAAAGTAAAATCCTCTCTGTGCCATTGCATAACATTGGTGTGCTCTCTAAATCATTTTTGGTATCGGGACACATCTATGGAACAATCTTCCTCAGAATATCGGAGAAATTAAATTCCCCTCAATCTTCAAAAGAAAGCTAATGGTCCCTCTTGTATCACAGTAGCAATCTCTCCCCACATACTTGTATGCTGCTCACTCTTATCAATCCCTCCCTCTCTTACAACTTTTCCTTACCCCTCGTTTACAGATTTCTCTATTTAACTTGTGTTCTGTCCTGACCATCATTGTTACTGTCATTTCAATTTTCACCTCCTTCTCTATCCCTTCAGATTCCGATTATGTTAAACAAGGCATCAGCTGTGTTAAACTGCTGTACATAATTCTTAATGCCCTTTATTGTTATTGTTGCTGTTATTATTGTAAATGTTTTGTTGTAATATAGTCGGTATGCATTGTTGCTGGAAAGCTGTAAGAGATGGCCTTAAGACTCTAGTTGGCTCGGGCTAAATGGGCAATAAAGGGTCACTGTGCATAAAGCACTAACCATTTTAGTGCTGGATATCTGTGAATAGCCATATCTTCCAAACCGTGAACTTAAGTACGGAAGCCACCATGGCAGATGTACAGCCAGGCATAAGGCACAGAAATCATTACATGGTTAACTACACTGCCATAGGACATTCAAATTGGATAAAAAAAATGTGAGTGCATACATTACATGATGATGATGATGATGCCCATTGGTAATGTACATTTTTACCAGAAACAATGAGTCGATGCCTCGCACTTGCCAGTAGGATATCTTTCAGTCACAAGGTGGAACAAATCTATGCGAGGTGATGTTTATGTCGAATAAAGTGGGGCCTTAATACATTCGTGCTCACCTCTAACTGATGAACCATACTGGAACCCACTCTCAAAATCGTGTGAATCCATTCATATGCTTAAAGTAGTCAGCAGATGATCTGCACCTTCAGCACAACAATGCACCGCCCCACTGCTGCCAAAATGTCTCAGAATGTTTTGAGCAACACTTGACAGTCATGGAGTGCTTGTTTGTCTTACCAAGTCACATGTCCTCATCAACCCTGTTGAGCCCATCTGGTATACCATCAAGTAAATTGCACGTGTTTGAGTGAGCTTTGGATCACATCTGTTCCTGCCATTGTTGAAGTGAAAGGAGGTGCCACGAGGTAGACATTTCCATTTCTGTTGCACAAAATTTATAACAGCTGACTCTTGAACCCATCCATCAGTAGAAACCAAATGTTTGTTTACATCCAAGTTTGAGATGGATTGTCGAACAAACATTGATACAGTAAAACCTTGCCTTTAAGAAATGCCTGCTTGTAATAAATATTTCTATCAGTCTCAGTGACACTGCCACAAAAATTTGTTTTCAATAAATCATTTTTTAAGAAAAAGTTGACCTTTATGGACTATTTATGCAATAATTTGGGGCAGGAAATTTTCGAATTAATGATAAAATGACAAATGACATCAAATTGGCAGTTTTTACTGACACAATGTGAAGTTGGTTGTTTAGCTACCAGGGTGACATAACAAGCATTATTGCCTTTTTTGTAACTTTGTTCATTACTAATGGTAGTGCATCTTTTTTAAAATGGTAGCCTATATTTTTTAGTCGGTAATACACTTCCTGTCTTCAAGACCTATTCAAAAATATCACAGTGTCAAAATTGAGTTTGACTGTCCTGTATTAGCACACCATGCAGATTCTAGGGGGTAATGTAACTTGTCCATTTGCTGCAATTAAAAGTAAACAAATGAGAATACAAGACAATAGCACACCACATTCAGTGTACCATCTTCAGCTCAATTTTTGTGTGAGTAGAATGTACACCAATGATGAGAGAGTAGAAATGCTACTGATATATGGAGAATGTTTAAGTTATCAGAACAAAAATTGCAATAATGTTTCGTTACTCATGATGTAGGTATGTGTAGTATAGTGCTGCAGTACTTCTCAACAGTATGTTGTGTACAGTGAAGGCAGTCCTCTATTAAAAAATTCATCATCATTACTTTTCTTTTATGATACAGGATGATGCAGTTAAATGTAGGCCACCTCCCCTCTGAATGCGAATGCAATATTTTGACTTTTGCAAAAAAGAGCTACAACAGTGGACAGTTTTATATAATAGTAGATTATTAGCATTCTTCTGTCAGTAATTCAGTTTATTTCATCAGTTTATATCTTTGCAGTCAGAAAGAATTGAAATGTGGAAGCATATGTGAAAACAGGTTTGATTAAGGAAACTTGCAAAATTTTTGGGCTCATGTACCCGGGTAGAGGACTACCAGCAAAGAGAGCAATACAGGATCTGTATAAAAATTGGTGCATCTATGGAACTATGCAGAATGAAAAATAACAAAGAATTCCATCAGTTTTGCACAAGAAGTTATTGCAGACATTTTCCAAAGAATTATTCTGAGCTGAAATAAGTCTACACATAATTGGCCCAACCGGCACATGTGAGGAAGAGGAGTTGGCTAGAGGATATTGAAAACTCTTAATTTGAAACCATATTGTGATAGTTGTGCAGCAGTTACAGGAGGCTGACAGTCATAAATGTGTAAATTACTCCACGTAGCTTTTGAATAAAATCAGCAGTTGTTTGTTAGACCCTTTCCATTTCATCTTGAGTGATGAAGCATGATTTGATCTTTCTGGTCGTGTGAAGTCACAGAACACGAGGTGGGGGCAGTAGGAGGGTAATGTCTATGAAACAAATCCACACACAAAACAGGAGCTGAAAGACAGCACAGCAGTGAAGTTGCTGCCATTGATACCTGCAATTTATGCATGGTGTATCTGAATATGCTTAGACATGCACAGCTGTGTATTGTTGTTGTAGGGGATCACTTTCAGCATTCTTCTATGAATGTGTTTTTTGCTGTATTCTCACTGTAAATAAATAGTAAGTCCATTTCAGCTCTTAGTTTCTGTAATTTCACTGCATCTCCTTCATACTTACATGGGCTGAGTTCATCTGCGCCACCTTGTACTACTCAGGAATAGGAATTCTACAGATTGCAGTATCCTGACTGGAATCCAATTTCTCATCTTACAACAGTTGCAGTTCTGCTAACTTAACATTCTCCTTGGATAAATAGCTTTTCTATGTTCTCTTTGTTCATATACAGTGTACTTCCACAGGTCGTCAACTGAATGACTGGCATGCATTGTGTTTGTGTTTTCGTTTATTATCAACTCCAGTGAGTGAATGAGTTACATTACCGTAAGTGCTTGCACAGGAGAGTCAAAATGAGTTTTGTGTTACATTTTCAGTAATGTCATGGTTATGTGAAAAGACATGCTGCTGTTCATATCTCTGTAACTAACAAAGTTACAAGAAAGGAAATCATCCTCATTAATGTTGCCTCGGCAACAAACATGTTGCTCAATAAAAAAAATTTTATTGTTCTTCTGAACCAAAAAGTCATTTTCTGTGGTGAAGATAAGTACGATGTTGTAACAAATGATTGACAGCAAATTGTCCCTGAATAGGAATTTGAAATTTCAAGGAATATTTTCTTTAGAAAAAAATTGAACATTTTTTTGATACAAAGTTATTTGTTCTTTAATTGGTTGGTTTCAGTAGGTTTGAAGTAAAGCTTTTTTTAAGTAATGTAATAAATGAGATGTGTGATGTTAATAAATATAATTGATAGATGAATGTTCATTTTCAGTATAAGACTTAAAAACAATGAAATATGACAAAAATAACATAGTTGAAAACTAATTTGTCAGAAAATAACACCAAATTGGGCAAAAAAGATTTTGACAAAATTCTTATCAATCCTGGATGTCGGCAGCTGTTCGTTTCTTTATTGAAAACGAAAATTTTAATAGAATAAATGGTAGTAATTAAAGTGACAAGTAGATCATAGCTTCTTGATTGGTGATTTCATACACCATTCTGATAGAAATAATAGTAGTGAATTAATTGGTAAATTGTAACACCAGTTGGAAGCAGCTTCATGACAATCTTAACATGAAGTTTATAATTTCTGGCTCATTTATGGAAGTTTATGTGATCACTCTAAGCTTGTGGTTATAGCTTGATACCAGTGCCTACCAATTTTAATTGTATAGTACAGCACTTAGGATGGTCACTAAGTGACTGAAAATCGATTTTGCTGACAATAAAACTACAAAATACAGCCAATGCTGATTTTCCTTCCAATTCTATCCATTATTTGGTCATGGTGCACACAACACGCCATTGAGTTGCCAATCAATATCATTTACTTCCAAAATGAAGTGATAGATAACTAAACAATCAGACTGTAGGACTTCGTGCAGGAGTTTTCATCCAGGCTTTCTGGCCAGTGTGTGACAAGAGATCGTATGACTGGGCACCACAAATGTTTTAATCCCCATTGATTCCATTCATTTTCATGAGTTTAATTCAGTTGCTATTTATCCCTAGGGCAAGATAAGCCACAGCCCTCCATCAAATTCATTTCCCTATTGTTGCTATTCCACTAATTCTGTAGGAGAAATTCAGTTATATTTATTTAGAAGTAATTGGAGAAAACATCAATGGTAATGCAAGTTTGAGTCAGGCTTGGAAACTTAATCAGATAATCTAATGGTTAAGGCAGCTGCAGCTAGTTGGTCCAGTATTGAATACCAGTCTGGCACAACTAACATGACAGGGTCCCCTTTCCTAAACAGACTTCAATGATGATATTACATATTTTAATGCTTGTACAAAAAACTACCTAGCCTTCTGCAGAGGGCTAGCATTAGATATTCCTTATTTGTGGGATCCATCATGGCTTTCAGGATCTCTTGTAAGAAGAGTGCAATTTGGGTTTGAGGATGGAACATGAGATAATACAGTACTGGTACACTAAGAAAATTTGCAGCCCGAAAACAGCACTTAAGAGCTTAGTACTTTGGAGCTTACTTCATAGTTAATTTCGACATACGAATATGAACTTTAAGCCGAATTACACATTTTAGTATGGTTTACCAAATTCAGATGCTCTTGGAGTGTCCTCTGATGTCCTATAAGATCTCTCAATGCTATATACAGGGTGTCCCATCTATCTTAACCACCCTAAATAACTGTTTGTCCAGATCCAGATTACAGAATGGTTCTTCAGCTGTCAGGGGGACATCAATCAGCATGATTGCCTTCATTGTAGCTTTGTTTTTTGCAAAGATATGAACAGTGGTACGACTTTTTTAAATGGCACCCTGTATTTTTTATTCAGTAATTATTTCCTCTTCTAAAGACCTGTTCAAAAATGTATCACAGTTTACCATTCACTGAAACACAACGTTATTAATTACATAACACAAAATTGACTTTGAGCCGGGATCGCAAACTCGTCCACTTGCTGGAGTTGTCAAAAAATAATTGAAAACCAAGTAAAAACATAACACAAAATTGACTTTGACTCTCCTGTACCATTGACCAGGAGTAGAACATTGAAAGGTGCTCAAAGTGGTGACCCTGGACACCGATACATTGGTTCGTTCGTTGAATGAAAGAAGTGTTGCCTGCTGAAGAGAATTACAAGCAAGCACGATACCTTCCTGCATGTCCTCTGGAGTTGGTGGAATATCGCAAAAGACAACGTATTTAATACATCCCTAAAGAAAAAATGTCCCGAGGATTTAAATCAGGACACCTAGCAGGCCAAGTAACTGTTCCTCTTTGACCAATCCATCTGGCAGGATACCTCTGGTTTAGAATGCAACATGCATGCAAGGCATTATGTGCTGGACATCCATCATGTCGATACCTCATAAGCATTCTGGTTCTTAGTGGCACTTCATCCAGAAGAGGAGGAACAATTCGTCTGAGGAAGTTGGCATATGCTGTGTCGTTTATACTACCATTGATGAAATAGGGGCCAATAATTGTAGTTCCAAGCATCCCACACCAGATGTTAACTCTCCATTGACGCTGATGTTCCACCTGTCTAAGCCATCGTGGATTGTCGCTGGACCAATAATGCATGTTCCTTTTATTTGCTTGTCCTTTGTTTGAGAAGGAACATTCATCGGTAAATAGAACGTTGGAGAAGTAGTTCAGGTTGGCGAGGATTTGCTGCTGTGCCCACTGACAGAACTGTACATGATTCTGGAAATCATTCCCATGGAATTCTTGATGTAGGTGTACGTGGTAAGGATGGAACCAGTGACGTGTAAGAATACGATGTACACTATTTTTAGGAATGCCAATCTCGTGTTCAAGCTGTCGTATGCCACATGTGTATTCATGGTAACGGAAGCAAGAATAGTAACTTCGGAGCTTTGGCTGTGCAAGTGCTATGATGATTGCGTTGTCGTGGGTTGAAACTTCCCGTTTTGTGAAGCTTCACAAGAAGACAAAAAAACATCAATTGGGAAGGTGGGTTCTTGTCAGGATATTGCTCTCTGTATAGTTCTGCTGCCTGCATAGCATTTCACCTACCTTCAACAACAACAACAACAACAATAAAGGAAACATTATGTTGATGCAGTTTGTAGGAAGGACAGCCTTTACTGTATGCCTTCTCTACACAACAGTATTTAAAAGGAAACCACTGTACCAAATGTACCTGTACATAAGAAAACAGTATTGCAATTACCGTTCTGCTAACTTACATTCCCCATAGATGAGTAGCATTTCTACCTTCTCTTCATTGGTGTACATTCTACTCACACAACTCTTCAACTGATAATGGTTGACGGATTGACAGGTGTGCATTCTACTTATGTTTACATTTGTCCTCTGTCGCTGTCAGCACATGGGTGTGTTCCATTATCCCGAGTACCTGCTCTAAGCACTTGGAGTGTCAGCATTAATGTTGTGTTACATAATTAATAACATTGTGTTTCAGTGAATGGTACACTGAAATACATTTTTGAATAGGTCTTTAGGAGAGGAAATGAATTACCGAATAAAAAATACAGGGAGCCGTTTAAACAAGTCATACCGCTGTTCACACCTTTGTAAAAAAAAAAAAAAGCGACAATGAAGGCAATGCTGATTGATGTCCCCCCGATGGCTAAATAACATTTGCTTGAAACATTTCTTAATTTGCATCTGGACAAACACTTATTAAGGGTGGTAAAGATAAATGGAACACCTTGTATGTATGAACATATGGGCTTCTTACATCATCGTAGCCGCTCATGTGTAGTAACACCTTTTCTCTGGCGCTCTCTGGCAACTGCTGAAATGAACCTAGTTCTAACAGGTAACGGGAAAATACTGCAAGTGGTGCTTTGAAAAGTGTTACTTTCAATGTAAATAACCTACACAGATGAATTATGTTATGTGTGAGAATGTGCAATGAATTTATTAAATCACACAGCATCTGACTCTCATTTAAAACTTCCAACACTTGGAGGAACAGTCACTTAGAAGAATTTCGAGCCCAGAAAATTGGATGTTAATGTCATTATTTAAAAATTTTTTGCACATTTGTGTGATGTATCTTAAAAGGGTGACATGCGTGTGAAAGCTTAGCTTTTTTGTAGCTACATTATGTACATTAATTTAATCCATTTACTTTTCCTGTTTGTGTGTTCCCTGTGCTTAACAGTACTGTCGCTATTGGCTTATTACATCATGTCCTATAAGCTATGATTGGTTTACAAAATCTTGATATCAAAGCTTCAGAAACAAACGTGCTGTGTTTGGTGGAATTCGAATTTATACTTTCATAAAACAAAAATACGCAGCGTATCGTAATATGAAAATATGCAGCGTACGTGTTGATACACAGCAAAGATATTTCCAAAACACGTTTTTCCCCCCTTTCATTTTCTGAAGTGCTGGGAAATTCTACTCTGCTGTGTAAAACCTTTACCATCTGAATGATTGATATTTTTACAGCTCTAAGGGAAAGTATGCTGTCACTTATCATGGAAAATGTGTATTTTCGCTGTGGAAAATGTGTATTTTTGCTGTGGAAAAAGTGTATTTTTACGTGGGAAAAAGTGCATATTTAACTGGCAGATCTGGGATAAATGTGGAAATTTTTTTTCTTGTCCTCGTATACACCCTGAAAGATGACACATTGACCTATAGCCAAGCACAGTTAAAAGGTTGTTACACTGTAAGTTTTCAACCAAAACCATCAGAAAAGAGAGACACACATGCATAACAACCAGATATAGCAGTCATGTATGTGTGAGGTGTGCTTGCTTTTGTGAATGCGTGTGTGGTTTTTTTTCTCTGATGAAGGCTTTGGCTGAAAACTAATGTGTAACAGTCTTTTCATTGTGCCTGTCTGCAACTCAACATGTCATCTTTATGGAGAGTAGCAATCTATCCTTTCTGTTATTGTTGATATTGCAACCTGAACTTTCATTGTTTGAAAATGTAAGTTAATGCAGATGAGAGGAAAAAAACAGTACCGTAAATGTTCGAATACAGCATTAGTAGTGTGCTGCTTGACACAGTCATCTTAATTAAATATGTAGTTGTAACATTGCAAACCACTGCATTAAAGACACTAATGTGTATCCACAGGACATGTGGCCTGTAATTGACATTGTCATGACAGTATCTCCATTGGACCAGCCCCTGTCAGATTTCCAGGAGGGGAGTGTTTGGGGGGGGGGGGGGGTGACCATGAGAAAAAGACTGAATAATCAATGAAGTAATAATGTTCTAAAAGTTGGGGTGTGATAGGGAGACTAGAGAATCTGAAAAGGCTCAATCTGAATATAGTGGATGTTAGGCAAGTGAAATGGAAAGCAGATTAGGAAATGGTCAGATTAGTATAGGATAATATCAACAGCAGCAGAAAATGGTATAACAGGAGTAGGATTTATTATGATTGGGAAGGTAGGGGGAGAAAGTGAGTAACTGTGGACAGTTCGATGATAGGGTTTTTCTCATCAGAATTGGCACCAAACCAACACTGACAGTGATAGGTCCAGTATAGATGCCAATGTTACAAGCCGAAGATGATGAGATTGAGAATATATATGAGGATATTGAAAGGGTAATACATTACGTAAAGGGAGATTAATATCTAATAGTGATGGGGGACTGGAAGCCGGTTGCAGGGGAAGGAGTAGAAGAAAGGGTTACAAGAGAGTATGGGCGTGGTACGAGGAGTGAGAGAGGAGAAAGACTAATCAAGTTCTGCAATAAATTTCAGCTAGTAATAGTGAATACTCTGTTCAAGATTCACAAGAGGAGGAGACATACTAGGAAAAGGCCAGGAGATATGGGAAGACTTCAGTTAGGTTACATCATGGTCAGGCAGAGATTCTGAAATCGGATATTGGATTGTAAGGTGTACCCAGGAGCAGGCATTGACTCGGATCACAATTTAATAGTGATGAAGAGTGGAGTAAAGTTTGAAAGACTTGTCAGAAAGAACCAGTGCACAAGGAAGTGGGATATGGAAGTACCGAGGTATTAAGAAACACGCTTGAAGCTCCCTGAAGCTACACACAAAAAAAAAGAAGTTTTGCATCACCCCAGTTCCCACAACTCCTGATGATAGACATTGACTGTGGATATTGCATCACAGACACAGTCCCTTTGACTGTTCAGAGATGTCCCTAAACCTGCCCAAAGATGTAAACAACCATGCATCAGCAGCGCCTATTAGACGGAGGGGGTCTGACGGCTGATCAGTTCGTCATTCCACCAGAAAGGAGGTACACAGCTGGTGTTGTCTGTAGTTCAATCATGCTTAGACGGTCAGTACCATGGTTGAATCACATCTGCATTGTTACTTTGTGCCAGGAAGGGTTCTCAACAAAGTAAATCTCCCGATGTCTCGGAAAGAACTAAAGCAATGTTGTTCGGACATGGAGGAGATACAGAGAGCTGCACCGGAAGTTGTGATTTTGATAACGCAGCCGCACCAGCATCGTTCGTCACAAGGTGTCAGTCGCCGAGCAGCAGCACGTACACACAGAGATGCCGCGCTACTACATGAGGAGGAGGCATACACGCCAGACAGTGTATAAAGCTATTGACAACATTAATATGAAAGTTGATAGCACTAATGGACAGGTGTTTTTGCATGGCCCATCTGTTTTTTGTGGAGGAGTGATAAAATCACAATTACATCGCAAAACACTGACAACAGTGAAAATTCACAATATCTATCGAAATACAGTATTCCAGATCTACCCGCATGTGATCTGTGAGCACTGACGTCGCAGGCGAGCTCGCTGCACTGCATACCGGAACACAGTCGTGATTTTTCATGTTTTATTATTAATGCTAGAGACTCCTTGCCGCTACTTTCATACAAAGCACCATCCTCTGCGCCATCGAGCACATTAGAAATACAGTACATTTTTTTAAATGCATGATGAACAGTTTCACTTGGGAGACATTTCCAAGATTGACTAAAGCATCCGCACACTTGAGACAAGCTTGCACACTCAGGCGTTAATTGTCTATCTTCTTTTGTTAGTCACTGTGTATACATATATTTCTGCTTGTCCATAAAAGGTTTAAACAAACACCTAACGGGTGCAGAATGGATGTCATCCATTTTGGAATTACAACTAAGTCCATTTTACCCTCTGCAAATTTTTTTTCACAGCTGGTGTACAGTGACCTGCGTACGAATCTAACACAAGCATACGTGGCAAACCTAGCAAGGTACCAGGACGATGTTGCCAGACAGGTGTGATCCACTCTAAAACCATGTCCGCCGTGAACCAGCCAATTTCGTTTGCACGTACAATAACACCTTTAGGAAACACTTCGGACTTCAGTAAAGTCTTCAGTGTGAAATTAATGGTGGCAGTTTATGGCCATCGGCTGTACAAGCCAGCATAAGTTCCGGTGCGCAGTTTGATGATGTAGCGCTGAAATGTGACGAGTCTTTCCCTGTACTTTTCAGACCCAATTGCGGCTCCTTTTAAAATCCTGGGTTTTCTGATGTGCTTTTACTTGTATTCTTCCTGCAGTTGCAGGTAAGCACTGTTGCTGCTTCCTCACGAAATCGTTCATTATGGTTTCCACCCCATAGTGGCAGCCACGTTTTGGTCCAGAAAACGCTTTTCTGTTGCTGGAACAAGCTGAAAGTTGTTACTTTTGGTGTCTCCATGTCTTACCGAAGTTCAAAAGCAGATTGTAACAAACGTTTTTATGAGCACTGTCGAAATGTAAAGAGCTTTTTTTAGATTGCCATGAATATTTGAAAAATTGCTAAATTCGCCCATGATAAAAAATACCTTACATTAATTACTTGAAACTAACACAACGGCTCCTGTGGCGGCTTCTAGTGGCAAAAAGCAGCAATAATGGCCGCCAGCTCTTACGGCGACAACTATCAGCATTTTTTGGAACTTCTTAGGCTTTGAACCCGGATGTAAATCGCAGGCGGTTTTTTGGATTCCGAAAACCGGAAAAAGTGCAGCTTGCATTCGGGCCACAAAAGCCACTATTGTATTGTTTTCAATATTTAATATTCTTAATGCTAAATGCAGGTTTTGCCGTGATTCGAATTACGTTAAATTGAATATAAAATTGCATTGCACTTATTGATTAATTTTCGGGACTTGAAATTTCTTCCGTTAAATGCGGGTTTACACTAAACTGAGGTCACGCACAATCGAGGTTATACTGTAAAACATCAAATACTGTAATGTCAAGATTGGGAAGACATATGAAAATGCACAGTGTTCGTTCGTAAACACGGGGCTGTGGGCATACCGAAATGTGTTACAGTAATATAGGTAAATAATAATAATAATAATAATAATAATAATAATAATAATAATAATAATAATATAATATTAGATGTTATACTAATACATCATAAAGTTGTATATAGCCACAAAACATCAGCATGTATGTATGTGAACCATTGTGTTTTGTCAAAATAATGTTCACAAAATAATTTTTTAAATTTATTATTTGAAATAAAAAAATTACGGTATGGGACGACCAAATTTTATTATATACATTTTAAACGTACACTCTTAAGCTATTTTTCTACATAATCACAATTGAAATTGAGGTACTTATACCGTGCAACAAGTTTTTCAATTCTCTCTCTCTATAAATCTGCCACCTGCAATTGCAACCATTGGTTTATACTGGCATGCAGTTCGCCGTTAGTATGGAAGTGTTGCGTAGCAGGACACGTCTTCATTGCTGGGAACATGTGATTGTTGCATGGTGCCAAATCCTTGCTGTATGGTGGATGATCAAATACCTCCCATCCAAAACCCCGTATGTGCTCTCAGGTAGCATTGGCCATGTGTGGGCGTTAATTGTTAAGAAAATGCAGAACTTTTTTGCTAAGTTTTCCCCAACTTATTATTTCTTTTCTGTGTTTATCATGAAGGTTGCAATAAATTTCAATTGGCTTGCAGATTTTTGAGAACAAAAACCTAATCACAGAACACATCTCACAAGCGATAACGTTTTCTATTGCAGTGCACATTTTAAAATGTCAAAGGAATCAAATTATCAGAGGCATAGACCACACACTACCACTGTTGGATGCGTACTGAGTAGGAAATTTTGTGGCACCAAGATGGTGGCTGGAGCCCCGCCCACTGCCATGATAGACAAAAACATCTGTGGGTTTCTGGATAGCTCTCATGTAAACGTTTGTAGAACTGTTCATTAAAGTAATAGTTCCGTCATCATTTTTCGTAGCTCTTGCACTGTCACACTGAACCGTAAAACAATTGTGGGTACTTTCGTTTGAGCCTATCTGCTTCTTCGCATTATTGCACTCAAACTAAACTTCAGCAACGTACATTCGTCTTGCAGAAATTGTAATTCATGTAGCATGATATGTTCTACACATCCATGTGGAGTAGCGGTTCCAATCTTTCTTAGACCATTACCCATGAGTGCAATCACACAATAGCTAATATACCTGCCCTCCACCCCTGCCCCTGCTATCTGTTGGCTGCCCCCCTCCTTCCTCCCGCACATTTTACCAACCATCACCTAACTAAACACTGCAGAATGAAAGACTTTTCTTGGATCTCACTTATTTTTAAAATTATGAAAGATGAATGATATTTAGTTTGTGTGTGTGTGTGTGTGTGTGTGTGTGTGTGTGTGTGTGTTTCAGAATGAATGACAAAGGAATTTGTGGTGCACTGTAAGTGCTACCTGTGACTCTTTCTCGGAAATGAACGCTATAACTATTCACAGTGATCGTACACACATATTACAAAACATGCTTGTCCTACATTACTCCTCTCCTTACCGATTTTTGCACTATACTTACTGTTCATAAATCACTTGATTGCTGCACTTCATACATCTGAACTGGCAGAAATTGAACAACTTCAGGCTGATAATGCTTTGTGTTAACCACCCTAATAATAACAATAATAAAATTGTATAAAGTTCTATATTAGCCCATATGTAGTTAACGCTGTGCTGTGCTGTCAATGTATTCATTTATCTGTTTTGAAGTGAATAATGAAGCAATTTCTGGACTACTGTAGGTACTACGTACATTTTGGAGAAGCCATTTTCTTCAGATGTTTAGCATTTGTTACATCTGTATGTCACTGTTATCAGCGATGTATGAAACAAAGCACAATGTGTGTGTAGTGGGTTGACTATGTGAGGAACCTGTAACCTCCACCGCACCAGTGTTACTAATTGAGAAAAAATAATTATTGGTAACTTATATAACTAGTATTAGAATCTTACAAAATTATAATAATATCATTCAGTTTTTACTTCTCAGATAATTCTGTTTTACCCCTCATGGGGTGATCACCTCCAGGTTGGGAACCACTGATGTGGAGGAAGCATTAGATGATAACATTCTTGATAAGAGTTTCACACAATCATAGTAGGCACAGGCACAACCTGTATATACATCAATATTAAACATAATTCACATTAAAATATGAAAATAAAAATTTCATGCAACTTACTATCTCATGCATTAATGTAAAATGGAAAAGAAATAAACCCTTACTGCACAGAGCATAACTTAATCACAGCTAACACTTGGATCAAGAATCATGAAAGGAGGTTGTATACATGGAAGAGGCCTGGAGATATTGGAAGGTTTCGATAGATTATATAACGGTAAGACAGAGATTTAGGAACCAGGTTTTAAATTGTAAGGCATTTCCAAGGGCGTATGTGGACTCTGACCACTATCTATTGGTTATGAACTGTAGCTTAAAGCTGAAGAAACTGCTAAAAGGTGGGAATTTAAGGAGATGGGACCTGGATAAACTGACAAAACCAGAGGTTGTACAGAGTTTCAGGGAGAGCATTAAGGAACGATTGACAGGAATGGGGGAAAGAGATACAGTAGAAGAAGAATGGGTAGCTTTGAGGGATGAAATAGTGAAGGCAGCAGAGGATCAAGTAGGTAAAAAGACGAGGGCTAGTAGAAATCCTTGGGTAACAGAAGAAATATTGAATTTAATTGATGAACCGAGAAAATATAAAACTGCAGTAAATAAAGCAGGCAAAAAGGAATACAAACGTCTCAGAAGCGAGATCGACAGGAAGTGCAAAACGGCTAAGCAGGGATGGCTAGAGGACAGATGTAGGGATGTAGAGGCTTATCTCACTAGGAGTAAGATAGATACTGCCTACAGGAAAATTAAAGACCTTTGGAGAAAAGAGAACTACTTGTATGAATATCAAGAGCTCAGAGGGAAACCCATTTCTAAGCAAAGAAGGGAAAACAGAAAGATGGAAGTAGCATATAGAGGATCTATACAAGGACGATGTATTTGTGGACAATATTATGGAAATGGAAGAGGATGTAGATGATGATGATGATGATGAAATGGGAGCTATGATACTGCGTGAAGAGTTTGACAAAGCACTGAAAGACGCAAGTTGAAATAAGGCCCTGGGAGTAGACAACATTCCATTAGAACTATTGACAGCCTTGGGAGAGCCAGCCCTGTTAAAACTCTACCATCTGGTGAGCAAGATGAATGAGACAGGTAAAATACCTTCAGACTTCAAGAAGAATAAAATAACTCCAATCCCAAAGAAAGCAGGTGTGAAAATCACCGAACTATCAGTTTAATAAGTCATGGCTGCAAAATACTAACATGAATTCTTTACAGACAAATGGAAAAACTGGTAGAAGCTGACCTCAGGGAATATCAGTTTGGATTCCATAGAAATTTTGGAACACGTGAGGCAA